>NC_072464.1:19546123-19735355 GCF_027596085.1 Anoplopoma fimbria | reverse complement strand
ATGGCAGTGTGACTATAAAACCTATTCCTTTAACCTTCATAGCTAGTTATCTAAGTTGTAGGCTAAGCTACCTGGCCAATCATAACAAGGTTTTGAATTCCTGATCTTAAAACAATTAAAGTTGCTGCAATGCAAGCCCAACATTAATAAAAAAGGTAGCTTTTTGTAGACTACAATAGCTGATAGTTTAGTTAAACTACCTAGTAACTGTTACTAAAAGCCTTATTCATCTAATATTTGCATGAAAAGTTCTCCAAAGGCACCAACACCACAAACACGGCCTGGAGGTTAGTTTAGTGACTTGAATTAGCCAAAGTGACACCCAGCAGACAGCTAGCAGCGGTGATGGCACACACCTGTCACTTAAAATGGCCAACACCCTTAATTTAAGTTTAAGCCTTAATATAATTTAAACAGATAAGTTATTTTAAATTAAACTAGGTATAAGGACCAAGAGCATTTTATTTTTATCAAGCTGTAAACATGTTTATTTCTGCTGTAAAGTCGGGTGTTTAAAATGAAGGTCTTTGGGGATTGACTCACTTTTGGAGCCGTGTTTACTTCATTTTTCCGGCCTTGGAGGTTTCCGCTTGTGTTGACTACTACAGTTGATATCATGAGTGGAAAAGATTGCGTGATGCTTAAGGAAAAGAGGTCAAACAATTTAATGAGATCCTTTGTGGGTGAAGAAATCTAATAAATACTTTCCACATACTACATTTTGGAGATGGACAAACACCAAGTGCCTTTCAGGTTGAGGTACCTGTGAATGAATAAGACCCTCCATACAGGTTGTATGTTCGTATTATCATGGAAGTGGGGGTTCTTTTTTAAAGTTTAATTCATGTGAAGTTTATAAAATCTGTCTGTTTTATCACTGAACATTTAACATAATGGATGATGGTATAAATGCAACGTATATAACTCTTGATGGGCTTGTAGAAGTAAGCAAATACAGATATGTTTATTTTTTTATTATATTCACATTATATATTCTTATATTATGCAGTAATTCTACTGTTGTGTACCTTATTTGGATACACAAAAACCTCCATGAGCCTATGTACATTTTCATTGCAGCCTTGTTAGTGAACTCCATTATTTACAGCACTGCTGTCTACCCAAAGCTTCTGGTTGACTTTTTATCTGAAAAACAGATCATAACATATTCAGCCTGTCTCTTTCAGTTTTATTTATTTTACGCTGTAGGCAGTTCAGAATTCTTACTGTTGTCAGCCATGTCTTATGACAGGTATGTGTCTATATGTAAACCTCTACAATACCCAACTATAATGAGAAAAAACACTGTTAGTATTATCCTTTTTTTTGCATGGCTTCTGCCTGCTTGTCATGTTGCAGTTCTAACAATACTGAGCTCTGAAACAAAACTGTGTAACTTTATTTTAAAAGGAATATTTTGTAACAATGCAATTTACAGACTTCAATGTGTATCATCAGGAGTTATCACTATATTTGGCATTGTTAGTTCATTAGATCTTTCATTTCTGCCTATGCTCTTTATAATATTTACATACACAAAAATACTTATAATAACCTATAAGAGTTGTAAAGAAGTAAGGAAAAAAGCTGCGGAGACATGTTTACCCCACCTTTTGGTTTTAATCAGTTTTCCTGTTTGAGTGTATACGATATCACTGTAGCTCGAGTGGAATCCAACTACCCAAAAACTGCACGCTTAATAATGATGTTGCAAATAGTTTTGTATCATCCTCTATTTAATCCGATAATATATGGACTAAAAATGAAAGAAATCTCTAAACACCTGAAAAGGTTGCTCTGTCAAGTCAAACTGATGTAATGTATTAGAAGCGATTGGTACAGTAATAATGTTATTTATGCTAATGTGCACTCTTTTCTTACATATTAATAATAATTGTGGAAATGTGAACGATATGATCTTTGGAAAGATAGTGATTGTGTCCACATTGTAAAGATCCTCTTTACTATTCAAGGTTGAGGTTTGGTTTCTACTTTTGTGGGAAAACATATTGAGCTTGAAGTCTGTGGGCCCTCACCCAGAAAATTTTGAGTGTTAAAATACCTAACTTCCTGCATTCTGGTGAAATTTTCTGCATGAATTTATGGTGGAAATGTCTGTATTTATGTGAAGGAGCACACAAAGCTTAGGCGCCAGGTGACAATTAAAAATACAATGTAATATAATAAAGTAAGTTTGTCAGACATTCTGTATCCCTTTCAATACTTATTCTCCTTTAGATAAACCTTTCTCATTTAATGTTATCTCTGCTGAGCCACAAGACATGCAGGCATGATTCACCCTTCCATCCTCCTTTGCATTCTTTGTTTGGGGAAGTATCCCTTTTAATGTGCATGTGGCACTTATGCATAATTTAAACTAATCCATAATCCTCTGGATTTTGATAGTGTGTCATCAAGAGTTGTGCATGTTCAAAATGTTCACTCAAAACGTATCCCATGTATGACATATCTGTGTTCTTCCAAATAATTAAATAAATTTGTTTCATAATTAACTGGTTTGTAAATAAATATACCATTATATATAATGGCAGTGTGATTATAAAAACCTATTCCTTTTACCTTTATAGCTAGTTAGTGTAGCGGTTTTAATAGCTACGTTAAAATTAAAATATCACCTTCCTTAAAACTTATGGGGCACCACCTCTGAATAGAGGAAAATAATAAAAATACATTCAATAATTTGGCAACAAATTATCCAGTCTCAATATCTCAGGCATAAGTCCTGATTTCATTGACCTTATAGTTCCCACTTTGAAATAATATGACAGACAATGACTTGGCGATAAATGGGTAATTTATTTCTAATAGGATTAAATTAACTGATGACAAGATTAATAATTAAACAAGAATACAAATCATGAATTAATTGATTTCAAATAAAACAGGCAATATCATATCAGACAGTCGATGAAGCGAAGGATGCCGGTTTGAGGGCTTGCCGCTCGATGGTTTCTCCGCGGACTTCGGAAAGCTCACCCAGTGAGCTGGCAAAGAGTCTCTGAATTTCGCCCACTGCTGTAGTGAAGTGAATTGGAAAGCCGATCTCAGGCTCTTTGTGTCTTGCTTCAGGGCAGGCCCTGGATCCGGTGTGGTGTTCAGAGCGGGATATTCGTTGAAATACACAAATTAATGTCGTTTGACCTAAACGATAATAATTAAAATTGATATCTTATGAGGTCAACAAACGTACACTAAAACAAAATAAGGCTTGCTAAAAACGAATAGTTATAAGATGCTCAAAAGGAGTTTTGAGGAGAAATAGTATTGACAAAAACTGCTGTTCTAAAATAAAAATAACTGGAGCGGGTATATAGCTCATTGACACTTAACAAGACACACAACCAACACGAACGAAAAACGAAAAGATAAGAAGAAAAGTTTCCAGTTTTATCTAAGCGAGACAGGTGTCAAGTCGTAAGGTGGGGCCTGAGTTACAACTCTGTTTTGCCGAGATTTCAGATTCCTTTGTCTCCTAATATTGGTGTGCTCCTGCTTAGTAAATTAATGAATCCAACATTTTAAACATATAAACCACATACTTTTCTTCACTATGAGATTAATAAACCTAACACACTTGTATGGATACAGAAATGGAATTTCAGTTACATACACTTAATACACAGGATTTAACAAAGATTATGCAGATCAGACATATGCATCGGTCATGTGACTTACTAGCGTGTAAACATTTTGTAACTATCGCTACTGTGTACTGTCGCCTTAACTGCGTCACAACATCTCGTCACTTTGACACATATCTGTGTTATCACCAATTGACCACTGGATGCCAATATGGTCACATGATGAGTTGGGTTTGCAAAGCATGTGAAACTGGTAAACCCTGTATTTCACTCCAGAAACACGGGACAAAGACGTATTTTCCTGAAATCAACTGTGACATACTTTGAGAGGGGTTATTGAATACTCTAAAGACTTATACAGTGTTATACAGAGCTACAGGGAATAATTGCAAGATACATAGTGTGGTTCCTGTTCTCTTGACTCAAGTAATTTATGGCGTGACCTGTGAAAGCCAGATGGCCTGTTCCCAGATGGAGAAAGGGGGAGGAAGGGATGTTTAAGCATAGTTCAAAAGACAGGCTAAAGATAATCCTTCGTGTTTTCCCATCCAGGCATCGATTCCGTATCTCGTCCTGAGATCTTCCTCTCAGGGCTGTGGCCAATGTCAGAATTGACACCTTTACGGCTGAAGGTGTATCGTTACTGTCTGGTGATGCGGGAGTCTCTGGGAAAGGGTATTGAGAGACTCCCCTGTGGAGGTGATAAGCGAGAGAGGGGGAAGAGAAAGTCTCAGAGACAGAACAAAGGAGTCTCCAGTTGTTAGTTATACCAGGCCTCTCCAGCCTCGCTACTTTAGCTAAGACGTAGGCTAAGCTAACTTTGCCAATCATAACAATTTGTTGAATTCCTGATCTTCGAACAAATACAGTCGCTGAAATGCAAGCCCAACATTGATAAAGAGGGTAGTTTGTTGTGGACTACAATAGCTGATAGTTTAGTTAAACTACCTAGTAACTGTTACTAGTAGCCTTATTTGTGTGATATTTGCATGAAAAGTTCTCCAAAAGGCACCAACACCACAAACACGGCCGAGAGGTTAAGTTTAGTGACTTGAATTAGCCAAAGTGACACCCAGCAGACAGCTAGCAGCGGTGATGGCACACACCTGTCAATTAAAATGGCCCATGCCCTTGTTTTAAGTATTAGCCTTAATATAATTTAAACAGGTGAGTTATGTACATTTAAACTCCTGTACAGTCATCATAAATGGGGATATTAGGTATAATGACCAAAAGCATTTTATTTTTATCAAACTGTAAACATGTTTATTTCTGCTGTAAAGTCGGGTGTTTAAAATGAAGGTCTTTGGGGATTGAGTCACTTTTGGAGCCGTGTTTACTTCATTTTTCCGGCCTTGGAGGTTTCAGCTTGTGTTGACTACTACAGTTGATATCATGAGTGGAAAAGATTGCGTGATGCTTAAGGAAAAGAGGTCAAACAATTTAATGAGATCCTTTGTGGGTGAAGAAATCTAATAAATACTTTCCACATACTACATTTTGGAGATGGACAAACACCAAGTGCCTTTCAGGTTGAGGTACCTGTGAATGCATTAGATCCTCCATACAGGTTGTATGTTCGTATTATCATGGAAGTGGGGGTTCTTTTTTAAAGTTTAATTCATGTGAAGTTTATAAAATCTGTCTGTTTTATCACTGAACATTTAACATAATGGATGATGGTATAAATGCAACGTATATAACTCTTGATGGGCATGTAGAAGTAAGCAAATACAGATATGTTTATTTTTTTATTATATTCACATTATATATTCTTATAATATGCAGTAATTCTACTATTGTGTACCTTATTTGGATACACAAAAACCTCCATGAGCCTATGTACATTTTCATTGCAGCCTTGTTAGTGAACTCCATTGTTTTACAGCACTGCTGTCTACCCAAAGCTTCTGGTTGACTTTTTATCTGAAAAACAGATCATATCTTATTCAGCCTGTCTCTTTCAGTTTTATTTATTTTACGCTGTAGGCAGTTCAGAATTCTTACTGTTGTCAGCCATGTCTTATGACAGGTATGTGTCTATATGTAAACCTCTACAATACCCAACTATAATGAGAAAAAACACTGTTAGTATTATCCTTTTTTTTGCATGGCTTCTGCCTGCTTGTCATATTGCAGTCCCAACAATACTGAGCGCTGAAACAAAACTGTGTAACTTTATTTTAAAAGGAATATTTTGTAACAATGCAATTTACAGACTTCAATGTGTAACATCAGGAGTTATCACTATATTTGGCTTTGTTAGTTTATTAGATCTTGCAGTTCTGCCTATGCTCTTCATAATATTTACATACACAAAAATACTTATAATAACCTATAAGAGTTGTAAAGAAGTAAGGAAAAAAGCTGCGGAGACCTGTTTACCCCACCTTTTGGTTTTAATCAGTTTTTCCTGTTTGAGTGTATACGATGTCACTGTAGCTCGAGTGGAATCCAACTTCCCAAAAACTGCACGCTTAATAATGATGTTGCAAATAATTTTGTATCATCCTCTATTTAATCCGATAATATATGGACTAAAAATGAAAGAAATCTCTAAACACCTGAAAAGGTTGCTCTGTCAAGCCAAACTGATGTAATGTATTAGAAGCTATTGGTACAGTAATAATGTTATTTATGCTAATGTGCACTCTTTTCTTACATATTAATAATAATTGTGGAAATGTGAACGATATGATCTTTGGAAAGATAGTGATTGTGTCCACATTGTAAAGATCCTCTTTACTATTCAAGGTTGAGGTTTGGTTTCTACTTTGTGGGAAAACATATTGAGCTTGATGTTTGTGGGCCCTCACCCAGAAAATGTTGAGTGTTAAAATACCTAACTTCCTGCATTCTGGTGAAATTTTCTGCATGAATTTATGGTGGAAATGTCTGTATTTATGTGAAGGAGCACACAAAGCTTAGGCGCCAGGTGACAATTAAAAATACAATGTAATATAATAAAGTAAGTTTCTCAGACATTCTGTATCCCTTTCAATACTTATTCTCCTTTAGATAAACTTTTCTCATTTAATATTATCTCTGCTGAGCCACCAGACATGTGGGCATGATTCACCCTTCCATCCTCCTTTGCATTCTTTGCTTGGGCAAGTAACCCTTTTTAAATGTGCATGTGGCACTTATTGTCCTCAATGATGGATACGTCATTTAAAATAATTCATAATCCTCTGGATTTTGATAGATTATACGTGTTTCAGCAAAATTTGTGCTCATGTTCAAAATGTCCAGCACATTGAAGACATATCCCACATATGATATCTGTGTTCTCTTCCACATAAGAAAATGAATTTGTTTCATAATTAACTGGTATGTAAATAAATATACTGTGTTATATATTCAATTCAATTCAATTCAGTTTATTTTGTATCGCCCAAAATCACAAATTACAAATTTGCCTCAGAGGGCTTTACAATCTGTACACATGCGACATCCTTTGTTCTGGAACCCTCACATCGGCACAGGAAAAACTCCCCTAAAAAAAACCTTTAACAGGGAGAAAAAAGGAAGAAACCTATGGGAGAGCGACAAAAAACACGGTTAGTATTATCCTTCTCCCAGGATGGACAGAATGCAATAGATGTCATGTGTACAGAATGAACAACATAACAGAGTTACAACACATTCAATGTATATGACATAAATGATTCATATAATCACAGTAGTAAGCAGAGTAACGAAGGAAGAAAATTAAGACTACTTATAAAAGCAGCAATGACTATAGTAGAATTCAAATAATGATATAGGGAATAGTAATAGTAATGTGACTAATAATAATAATCGAAGTAGCAGTGGGTGTCAGCCGGGTCACAGCAGGAGGCACGACCACGGTCCAGGTACAGCCACGATTTATGGAAACCTATTGCAGAAAGCACAAAGACTCCAGGGTTGAAGCAAAACCAATAAGAGTAATTTTAAAGGGAATAATAATTGTAATGTGACTAATAATAATGTGTAGTCATCAGTGGGTATCAGCTATAGGGCACAGCAGGAGATCTGACAGTTCAGATATGCTCGATTCATGGGAATATTTACAAACACAAAAATACGGGGAAGAACAAAATCAGTAATGTGCATTAATAGGAGATTAATACATAAAGATGGAGGGAGAGAAGATGATGGCAGTGTGACTATAAAACGTATTCCTTTAACCTTCATAGCTAGTTTTCTAAGCTGTAGGCTAAGCTACCTGGCCAATCATAAAACTGGTTTTAATAATGATGTTAAAATAATTAAAGTATCATCCTCTATTTAATCCGATAATATATGGACTAAAAATGAAAAATCTCTAAACACCTGACAATAGTTGTTAGTTTAGTTAAACTGATGTAATGTACTAGAAGCCTTATTTGTCAGATATTTGCATGAAATTTCTCCTAATGGCACCAACACCACAATTAATAAAATTAGTGAAATTAACCAAAGTGACACTTTGCAGACAAAGATAGTGATGGCACACACCTGTCACTTAAAATGGCCCTGGCCCTTGATTTAAGTATAAGCCTATAATTTAAACAGGTGAGTTATGTACATATTAAGCTTGACCTGTGGGCCCTCACCAAGGGGATATTGAGTGTTAAAATGACCTAACTTTTATTTTATCAAATTTTAACATGAATTTAATGCTGGAAAAATGTCTGTATTTAATGTGAAGGAGCACACAAAGCTTAGGTGCCAGGTGACAATTAAAAATACAATGTAATATAATAAAGTAAGTTTCTCAGACATTGTGTATCCCTTTCAATACTTATTCTCCTTTGATAAACTTTTCTCATTTAATATTATCTCGCTGAGCCACCAGACATGTGGGCATGATTCACCCTTCCATCCTCCTTTGCATTTTTGTTTGTGCAACTACTACCTTTGAAATGTGAGTGGAACTTATTGTCGTCAATGCTTAAGGAACGTCATTTCAAACAATTTAATAGATCCTTTGTGGGTGAAGAAATCTAATAAATACTTTCCACATACTACATTTTGGAGATTGACAAACACCAAGTGCCTTTCAGGTTGAGGTACCTGTGAATGCATTAGATCCTCCATACAGGTTGTATGTTCGTATTATCATGGAAGTGGGGGTTCTTTTTTAAAGTTTAATTCATGTAAGGTTATAAAATCTTGCTGCTTTATCACTGAACATTTAACATAATGGATGATGGTTTCAATGCAACGTATATAACTCTTGATGGGCTTGTAGAAGTAAGCAAATATAGATATGTTTATTTTTTTATTATATTCACATTATATATTCTTATATTATGCAGTAATTCTACTGTTGTGTACCTTATTTGGATACACAAAAACCTCCATGAGCCTATGTACATTTTCATTGCAGCCTTGTTAGTGAATGTACATTTTCATTGCAGCCTTGTTAGTGAACTCCATTATTTACAGCACTGTTGTCTACCCAAAGCTTCTGGTTGACTTTTTATCTGAAAAACAGATCATATCTTATTCAGCCTGTCTCTTTCAGTTTTATTTATTTTACGCTGTAGGCAGTTCAGAATTCTTACTGTTGTCAGCCATGTCTTATGACAGGTATGTGTCTATATGTAAACCTCTACAATACCCAACTATAATGAGAAAAAACACTGTTAGTATATTATCCTTTTTTTTGCTTGGCTTCTGCCTGCTTGTCATATTGCAGTCCCAACAATACTGAGCTCTGAAACAAAACTGTGTAACTTTATTTTAAAAGGAATATTTTGTAACAATGCAATTTACAGACTTCAATGTGTAACATCAGGAGTTATCACTATATTTGGCGTTGTTAGTTTATTAGATCTTTCAGTTCTGCCTATGCTCTTCATAATATTTACATACACAAAAATATTCATAATAACCTATAAGAGTTGTAAAGAAGTAAGGAAAAAAGCTGCGGAGACCTGTTTACCCCACCTTTTGGTTTTAATCAGTTTTTCCTGTTTGAGTGTATACGATATCACTGTAGCTCGAGTGGAATCCAACTTCCCAAAAACTGCACGCTTAATAATGATGTTGCAAATAGTTTTGTATCATCCTCTATTTAATCCGATAATATATGGACTAAAAATGAAAGAAATCTCTAAACACCTGAAAAGGTTGCTCTGTCAAGCCAAACTGATGTAATGTATTAGAAGCTATTGGTAAAGTAATAATGTTATTTATGCTAATGTGCACTCTTTTCTTACATATTAATAATAATTTATCGAAATGTGAACGATATGATCTTTGGAAAGATAGTGATTGTGTCCACATTGTAAAGATCCTCTTTACTATTCAAGGTTGAGGTTTGGTTTCTACTTTGTGGGAAAACATATTGAGCTTGATGTTTGTGGGCCCTCACCCAGAAAATGTTGAGTGTTAAAATACCTAACTTCCTGCATTCTGGGGAAATTTTCTGCATGAATTTCATGCTGGAAATGTCTGTATTTATGTGAAGGAGCACACAAAGCTTAGGTGCCAGGTGACAATTAAAAATACAATGTAATATAATAAAGTAAGTTTCTCAGACATTGTGTATCCCTTTCAATACTTATTCTCCTTTAGATAAACTTTTCTCATTTAATATTATCTCTGCTGAGCCACCAGACATGTGGGCATGATTCACCCTTCCATCCTCCTTTGCATTCTTTGCTTGGGCAAGTAACCCTTTTTAAATGTGCATGTGGCACTTATTGTCCTCAATGATGGATACGTCATTTAAAATAATTCATAATCCTCTGGATTTTGATAGATTATACGTGTTTCAGCAAAATTTGTGCTCATGTTCAAAATGTCCAGCACATTGAAGACATATCCCACATATGATATCTGTGTTCTCTTCCACATAAGAAAATGAATTTGTTTCATAATTAACTGGTATGTAAATAAATATACTGTGTTATATATTCAATTCAATTCAATTCAGTTTATTTTGTATCGCCCAAAATCACAAATTACAAATTTGCCTCAGAGGGCTTTACAATCTGTACACATGCGACATCCTTTGTTCTGGAACCCTCACATCGGCACAGGAAAAACTCTTGATAAAAAAACCTTTAACAGGGAGAAAAAAGGAAGAAACCTATGGGAGAGCGACAAAAAACACGATTAGTATTATCCTTTTTTTTGCATGGCTTCTGCCTGCTTGTCATACATTACATTACATTACAGTCAAAAACGCTTTTATCCTAAAGCATTTTCATTCAGCCTTGTTAGTGAATATTACATATCATTCACCCATTCACCCAAACACTGATGACTTTTTATCTGAAAAATCAGATCATAACTAACATTCTTTCAACATCCAGTCCACACTGTATGGCAAGTTCGGGAGCAATTTTGGGGTTAAGCCATGTCTTATGACAGGTATGTGTCTATATGTAAACCACAATACCCAACTATTGGAAAACACCTTACTCTCCATCCTTTTTTCCACGCCACAGCCGCCCACTGCAATATTGCAGTTCTAACAATACTGAGCTCTGAAACAAAACTGTGTAACTTTATTTTAAAAGGAATATTTTGTAACAATGCAATTTACAGACTTCAATGTGTATCATCAGGAGTTATCACTATATTTGGCATTGTTAGTTCATTAGATCTTTCAGTTCTGCCTATGCTCTTTATAATATTTACATACACAAAAATACTTATAATAACCTATAAGAGTTGTAAAGAAGTAAGGAAAAAAGCTGCGGAGACATGTTTACCCCACCTTTTGGTTTTAATCAGTTTTGCCTGTTTGAGTGTATACGATATCACTGTAGCTCGAGTGGAATCCAACTTCCCAAAAACTGCACGCTTAATAATGATGTTGCAAATAGTTTTGTATCATCCTCTATTTAATCCGATAATATATGGACTAAAAATGAAAGAAATCTCTAAACACCTGAAAAGGTTGTTCCGTCAAGTCAAACTGATGTAATGTATTAGAAGCTATTGGTACAGTAATAATGTTATTTATGTTAATGTGCAGTCTTTTCTTACATATTAATAATAATTGTGGAAATGTGAACGATATGATCTTTGGAAAGATAGTGATTGTGTCCACATTGTAAAGATCCTCTTTACTATTCAAGGTTGTTGTTTGGTTTCTACTTTTGTGGGAAAACATATTGAGCTTGATGTTTGTGGGCCCTCACCCAGAAAATTTTGAGTGTTAAAATACCTAACTTCCTGCATTCTGGTGAAATTTTCTGCATGAATTTATGGTGGAAATGTCTGTATTTATGTGAAGGAGCACACAAAGCTTAGGCGCCAGGTGACAATTAAAAATACAATGTAATATAATAAAGTAAGTTTGTCAGACATTCTGTATCCCTTTCAATACTTATTCTCCTTTAGATAAACCTTTCTCATTTAATGTTATCTCTGCTGAGCCACCAGACATGCAGGCATGATTCACCCTTCCATCCTCCTTTGCATTCTTTGTTTGGTGAAATAACCCTTTTAATGTGCATGTGGCACTTATTGTCCTCAATATGGATAATTTAAAATAATTCATCATCCTTTGGATTTTGATAGATTATACATGTTTTATCAAAATTTGTGCTCATATTAAACATGTTCAGCACATTCAAAACATATCCCATGTATGATATATCTGTGTTCTCTTCCAAATAAGAAAATAAATTTGTTTCATAATTAACTGGTTTGTAAATAAATATACCATTATATATGATATGATTATAAAATTCTATTCCTTTTTTTATAGCTAGTTAATCACAAATTAAATTTGCCTCAGGGAGCTTTACATTCAATAATTTGCAACAAAATACACATAAGTCCTGACATCCTTTGTTTGGAACCCTAAACGTAATTTATCGGATTAAATTAACTGATAATTAAAAATATCTTATTTAAGGCAATATCAATCAAAGTCGTAACAGGGCTTGGGAAACAAAAAAGGAAAAACGAATAGTTATAAGATGCTCAAAGGGAGTGGATTTTGAGGATGAAACAGATTGACAAAAATGATATCATGAGGTACAAACGTACACTAAAACAAAATAAGGCTTGCTAAAAAAGTTATAAGATGCTCAAAAGGAGTTTTAGGAGAAATAGTATTGACAAAAACTGCTGTTCTAAAATAAAAATAACCGGGTATATAGCTCAGTGACACTTAAAAGACACACAACCAACAGTAGTAAAGAGAAAAGATAAGAAGAAAAGTTTCCAGTTTTATCTAAGCGAGACAGGTGTCAAGTCGTAAGGTGGGGCCTGAGTTACAACTCTGTTTTGCCGAGATTTCAGATTCCTTTGTCTCCTAATATTGGTGTGCTCCTGCTTAGTAAATTAATGAATCCAACATTTTAAACATATAAACCAAATACTTTTCTTCACAATGAGATTAATAAACCTAACACACTTGTATGGATACAGAAATGGAATTTCAGTTACATACTCTTAATACACAGGATTTAACAAAGATAATGTGGATCATACATATGCATCAGTCATGTGACTTACTAGCATGCAAACATTTTGTAACTATCGCTACTGTGTACTGTCGCCTTAACTGCATCACAACATCTCGTCACTTTGACACATATCTGTGTTATCACCAATTGACCACTGGATGCCAATATGGTCACATGATGAGTTGGGTTTGCAAAGCATGTGAAACTGGTAAACCCTGTATTTCACTCCAGAAACACGGGACAAAGATGTATTTTCCTGAAATCAACTGTGACATACTTTGAGAGGGGTTATTGAATACTCTAAAGACTTATACAGTGTTATACAGAGCTACAGGGAATAATTGCAAGATATGTAGTGTGATTCCTGTTCTCTTGACTCAAGTAATTTATGGCGTGACCTGTGAAAGCCAGATGGCCTGTTCCCAGATGGAGAAAGGGGGAGGAAGGGATGTTTAAGCATAGTTCAAAAGACAGGCTGAAGATAATCCCTGTGTTTTCCCATCCAGGCATCGATTCCGTATCTCGTCCTGAGATCTTCCTCTCAGGGCTGTGGCCAATGTCAGAATTGACACCATTACAGCTGAAGGTGTATCGTTACTGTCTGGTGATGCGGGAGTCTCTGGGAAAGGGTATGGACCCCCTGTGGAGGTGATAAGATGAGGGGGAAGTGAAAGTCTCTCTCAAAGAGAACAAAGGAGTCTCCAGTTGTTAGTTATACCAGGCCTCTCCAGCCTCGCTACTTTAGCTAAGACGTAGGCTAAGCTAACTTTGCCAATCATAACAATTTTTTGAATTCCTGATCTTCAAACAAATACAGTCGCTGAAATGCAAGCCCAACATTGATAAAGAGGGTAGTTTGTTGTGGACTACAATAGCTGATAGTTTAGTTAAACTACCTAGTAACTGTTACTAGAAGCCTTATTTGTGTGATATTTGCATGAAAAGTTCTCCAAAAGGCACCAACACCACAAACACGGCCGAGAGGTTAGTTTAGTGACTTGAATTAGCCAAAGTGACACCCAGCAGACAGCTAGCAGCGGTGATGGCACACACCTGTCACTTAAAATGGCCCTGGCCCTTGTTTTAAGTATATGCCTTAATATAATTTAAACAGGTGAGTTAAGTACAATTAAACTCCTGTACAGTCATCATTAATGGGGATATTAGGTATAATGACCAAAAGCATTTTATTTTTATCAAACTGTAAACATGTTTATTTCTGCTGTAAAGTCGGGTGTTTAAAATGAAGGTCTTTGGGGATTGAGTCACTTTTGGAGCCGTGTTTACTTCATTTTTCCGGCCTTGGAGGTTTCAGCTTGTGTTGACTACTACAGTTGATATCATGAGTGGAAAAGATTGCGTAATGCTTAAGGAAAAAGGTCAAACAATTTAATGAGATCCTTTGTGGGTGAAGAAATCTAATAAATACTTTCCACATACTACATTTTGGAGATGGACAAACACCAAGTGCCTTTCAGGTTGAGGTACCTGTGAATGCATTAGATCCTCCATACAGGTTGTATGTTCGTATTATCATGGAAGTGGGGGTTCTTTTTTAAAGTTTAATTCATGTGAAGTTTATAAAATCTGTCTGTTTTATCACTGAACATTTAACATAATGGATGATGGTATGAATGCAACGTATATAACTCTTGATGGGCATGTAGAAGTAAGCAAATACAGATATGTTTATTTTTTTATTATATTCACATTATATATTCTTATAATATGCAGTAATTCTACTATTGTGTACCTTATTTGGATACACAAAAACCTCCATGAGCCTATGTACATTTTCATTGCAGCCTTGTTAGTGAACTCCATTGTTTTCAGCACTGCTGTCTACCCAAAGCTTCTGGTTGACTTTTTATCTGAAAAACAGACTGGCATAATGCGGAGTACGATCTGGCACCGACAGCAGGGAATCCAAGGGTTTATGAAGGGGAGTTGATTGGAGATGAAGACCAGGTGAGCATGATTGCAGAACAGGTCCAGGTGTGAAGTGAGACAGACAGGAGGAGTGGCAGACCCAGGAGGTGGAAAAACACAGCAAACTGCTGTGACCACAACAGTACCCTCCCCTCAACGGACGCCTCTAGGCGGCCTAGGCCTCTCTGGGTGAGCCAGATGGAAGTCACGGATGAGGGAGGGGTCGAGGATGAGACCCCGCGAAACCCAGCTTCTTTCCTCTGGCCCATAACCCTCCCAATCCACGAGGTATTGATGCCCCCTGCCCCGACGACGAATGTCCAGCAACCGCCGGACGGTGTAAGCGGGGTGGTCGTCAATCAGACGGGGAGGAGGGGGGGGGAACGGCCGGGGGGAGAGGGGGCAGACGGAGACTGGCTTAAGGCGAGAGACATGGAAGGTGGGGTGAACGCGCATGGCTGGAGGCAGCTTGAGTGTGACAGCTGAGGGGTTGATTACCGCAACAATAGGGAAAGGGCCAACAAAACGAGGGGTTAACTTCTTGGAGCCAGTCTGTAAGGGGAGATCCTTGGAGGACAACCACACCTGTTGACCCACCCAATAGGCAGGAGCAGGAGCCCGGTGGCGGTCGGCAATGCGCCGGTTCTGCTCAGCGGAGCGCAGCAGAGCGGAGCGTGCGTCCTTCCATATCTTGCGGCAACAGCGGAGATGGTGTTGAACCGAGGAACGGAGATGTCATCCTCCTGGGCGGGAAACAAGGGTGGCTGGTACCCCAGGGAACATTCGAATGGGGACATGCCGGTGGCCGCACAGGCCATGGAATTGTGGGCATACTCGATCCAGGAGAGATGGTCGCTCCACGCAGAGGGGTTGCGCGCAGCCACACAACGAAGTGCGGTTCCTAGGTCCTGGTTAGCTCTCTCAGCCTGCCCATTAGTCTGTGGTTGGTATCCTGAAGACAGGCTGACAGAGGCTCCAAGCGCTCGGCAGAAGGCCTTCCAAACTTGGGAGATGAATTGGGGACCACGGTCGGAGACGAGGTCAGTGGGAATCCCGTGGAGGCGGACGACATGCTGCACAAGCAGCTGGGCAGTCTCGGTGGCAGTTGGGAGCTTGGGAAGGGCAATGAAGTGAACTGCCTTCGAAAATCTGTCAACAACAGTTAGTATAACAGTGTGGCCCTTAGAAGGAGGAAGCCCAGTCACAAAGTCAAGGCCGATGTGAGACCAGGGCCGACCAGGAACAGGAAGGGGACGTAACAAACCAGCAGGAGCTTGATGGGAAGACTTGGCCCGAGCACAAACCGTGCAGGCAAGCACGAACGCCCGGGTGTCAGCGTCCATCGCTGGCCACCAAAAGTTCCTCTTCAGGAGGGACAGGGTGCGGACCACACCCGGATGACAGGCAAAGCGCGATGTGTGGCCCCACACCAGGACTTGGGAGCGAACCGCACTGGGGACGAAGAGACGGTTAGGAGGACCGTTACCCGGATCTGGTTCAGTGACTTGGGCCTCCCGGATGAGGGACTCGATCTCCCAGGTGACGGCAGCGATCTTGACGCAGGAAGGAGAGAGGATAGTGTCAGGGAGAGCCGGTGCGTTCTCAGTGTTGAACTGACGAGAGAGGGCGTCAGGTTTGACGTTACGGGAACCGGGACGGTAGGTGAGGGTGAAATTAAAGCGCCCAAAAAACAGGGACCAACGGGCTTGGCGGGAATTCAGGCGCTTCGCTGTCTGGATGTAGGACAAGTTCTTGTGGTCGGTCCAAACCACGAACGGTTGTTCTGCCCCCTCAAGCCAATGTCGCCATTCCTCCAACGCCAGTTTCACAGCCAGCAGCTCTCTGTTACCCACATCATAGTTGCGCTCTGCAGGTACAAGCCGGCGAGAGAAGAACGCGCAGGGGTGAATCTTCTCGTCAGAGGCAGAGCGCTGGGACAGGACCGCCCCCACCCCCGTGTCAGACGCATCGACCTCCACGATGAATTGCCTGGAGGGGTCAGGTTGGATGAGAATGGGGGCCGACGAGAAAAGTCTTTTGAGGTCAGAGAAGGCAGTCTCCGCCCCAGGTGTCCAGGCAAATGGGAGGGCAGGAGAGGTGAGACGAGTGAGAGGGGCTGCAACCCTGCTGTAATTACGGATGAACCTCCGGTAGAAATTTGCAAACCCAAGAAACTGCTGCAGTTTCTTGCGAGAATTGGGAATGGGCCAGTCTGTCACAGCACTGACCTTCTCAGGACAGGTCCTCACTTGTCCGCTCTCTATGATGAACCCAAGGAAGGATACAGAGGTGACACTGAACTCGCACTTCTCGGCCTTCACATATAGTTTGTTCTCCAACAGCCGCTGAAGAACTTGTCGGACATGCTGGCAGTGCTCCTCCTGGTTGCGAGAAAAAATAAGTATGTCGTCTATATAGACAAAAACTGAGCGGTTGAGAAAGTCCCGGAGGACGTCGTTTACAAGGTTCTGGAACACGGCAGGGGCATTAGTGAGACCGAAGGGCATGACAAGGTATTCAAAGTGGCCGAGGGGGGTGTTAAAAGCAGTCTTCCACTCATCCCCTTCACGGATACGCACCAGGTGGTAGGCATTGCGTAGGTCCAATTTCGAGAAGACTGTAGCGCCCTGCAGTGGCTCGAACGCGGAACTGATGAGGGGTAGGGCATACTTGTTCTTGATTGTGATGTTGTTGAGTCCCCTGAAGTCGATGCATGGACGAAGAGACTTGTCCTTCTTGGAGACAAAAAAGAAACCTGCACCAACAGGGGAAGAGGAGGGTCTTATGATGCCGGCCGAAAGAGACTCCTTGATGTACTTCTCCATGGCCTCCCTCTCAGGACGGGACACGTTATACAGGCGACTACTGGGCAAAGGGGCGCCGGGGAGGAGATCAATGGGGCAGTCATAGGGGCGATGAGGAGGCAGGGTGAGCGCACGACACTTGCTAAACACCTCTCCTAGGTCATGATAGGTTGGAGGAACCAAGAAGAGGTCGGGGGGTACATGGAGCGAGGAAACACCTCCCTCTGCTGGAGACAGGGCAGACTGAAGGCAGGTGGAATGACAGAAAGTGCTCCAATTCACCACCTTGCCAGAAGACCAATCGAAATGGGGGTTGTGCCGCTTGAGCCAGGGGTGACCCAGGACCAGGGGAGAAAGGGGAGACCGGATGACATGAAACTGAAGTGTTTCATGGTGATTACCAGAAACAATTAATTCAAGGGGCTTAGTACGATGAGTAATAAGGGCCAGGTGGCGGCCATCTAAGGCGTTAGCATTTAGGGGAGAGGGTAACTGTTCTAAAATGATGCCAACCTGAGATGCGAAAACGGCGTCGATGAAGTTCTCATCCGCTCCCGAATCCACAAGGACCGATACGGGAAGGGGATGACCGAGGAACAGAAGAGTGGCATCCAGCAGCGAGCGTGAAGAGAGAGGAACGGGGACGGAGGGGCGTGGCTCAGCAGGGCCCCGAGTCTCACTGCTGAGCCCGGTCCTTTTGGCAGTGACGGACAGGTGGAGATGAGATGCCCGGGCAGGGCACAGTATAGACACACTCCGGTCCTAATCCGATGAAGCCGCTCCGCTTGGGTGAGGCGAGTGCGCCCCAGCTGCATGGGCTCCTCTTCAGTGACAGCACGTGTCACGGGGGCAGAGAGAGCAGCTCTCGGGAAGTGTGGAAAACGTGAAGCAGCGAGTGCCGGGGGCACGGAACTGCCTGTCCTCTCCCTACACCGCTCACGTAGGCGATTATCCAGCCGAATGGAAAGGGAGATCAATTCGTCGAGAGTGTCGGCCTCCTCCCTAGTAGCCAGCTCATCTTTAATTGACTCACAAAGACCGGAAATAAAAAGCCCACGTAGAGACTTGTCGTTCCAGCCCGACCTGGCTGCATAGGTCCTGAACTCGACTGAGAACTCGGCTACGCTACGGGAGCCCTGACGCAAGG
Organism: Anoplopoma fimbria; assembly: GCF_027596085.1. Lineage (NCBI taxonomy): Eukaryota > Metazoa > Chordata > Actinopteri > Perciformes > Anoplopomatidae > Anoplopoma > Anoplopoma fimbria. The sequence continues at coordinate 19,716,469 of NC_072464.1, read as the reverse complement.
AAATAAGCCGCTTGGCAACGTCCCCTCCCTCCACTGGGTGATCAAAAACCTTCCTCATTTCAGCTACAAAAAGGTCAAAGTTTTCATTAACTGGGGAATCACTTTCCCATAAAGCTGAAGCCCATGCTAATGCATTGCCCTTAAGTGACCCAATAACGAAAGCGATCCTAGCTCTGTCAGTGGGGTAGCTGAGGGGCTGCTGACTGAAAACTAAGGAGCACTGGATCAGAAAGGCTCTGCACGTACCCATGTCCCCAGCGTAGCGCTCAGGGGCAGGAATGAGAGGCTCACGAGCCCGTGGCAGGTGTGTCGAGAGAGTGGGGGCAGGCGGAGGCGCCGCAGGCAGTGGAGGCGATGTGGCGAGGGGGGCCAGCAAGTCCAATTGTGCACCCATCTGTGTGACTCGGGTAGCGAGACTCTTAAAGGCTTCCATAGCGTTCCGGAGGGCGTTGTTGTGCTCAGCAACCAGAGTGCCTTGGGCGGCGAGAGCTCCGCGGATGCTGTCAATGTCCGCTGGGTCCATCTTGGCCAGATCGTTCTGTCACGGTGTGTGGTGTGGACCCAAAAGCAGGACGACCAGGAGACGGATACAGTTCTGGCGCTTTATTTAAAGCAGAGAACTCAGCATACAGATAGGCAGGATAAGACTCACAGAGGGAAACAGGCAGGGGATCAGGCAGACAGAAATCAGAGGAAGCGGAGGTTAAACTCCGGGTCGGGGACAGAAGGCTGAGTCGTTGACCGGGGCACAGGCAAGGCAGGTAAGTCCAGACAGGCAGGCAGGGTCGGCAACGGGAAATCAGTCCGGGGGATAACGCTGGAAGGTCTGGCATAATGCGGAGTACGATCTGGCACCGACAGCAGGGAATCCAAGGGTTTATGAAGGGGAGTTGATTGGAGATGAAGACCAGGTGAGCATGATTGCAGAACAGGTCCAGGTGTGAAGTGAGACAGACAGGAGGAGTGGCAGACCCAGGAGGTGGAAAAACACAGCAAACTGCTGTGACCACAACAATCATATCTTATTCAGCCTGTCTCTTTCAGTTTTATTTATTTTACGCTGTAGGCAGTTCAGAATTCTTACTGTTGTCAGCCATGTCTTATGACAGGTATGTGTCTATATGTAAACCTCTACAATACCCAACTATAATGAGAAAAAACACGGTTATTATTATCCTTTTTTTTGCATGGCTTCTGCCTGCTTGTCATATTGCAGTCCCAACAATACTGAGCGCTGAAACAAAACTGTGTAACTTTAATTTAAAAGGAATATTTTGTAACAATGCAATTTACAGACTCCAATGTGTAACATCAGGAGTTATCACTATATTTGGCTTTGTTACTTCATTAGATCTTGAAGTTCTGCCTATACTCTTCATATTTTTTACATACACAAAAATATTCATAATAACCTATAAGAGTTGTAAAGAAGTAAGAAAAAAAGCTGCAGAGACCTGTTTACCCCACCTTTTGGTTTTAATCAGTTTTTCCTGTTTGATCGTATATGATGTCACTGTAGCTTGAGTGGAATCCAACTACCCAAAAACTGCACGCTTCAAACTAATGTAATGTATTAGAAGCTAAATGAGTAGATGTTTTAACACAGATTGCTAAAGTACAGGCATTTCTTCTGAAATGGTCATGAAGAAATGTGAATTCTTGAACGGTATTTAATGTACTTATTTCCATAATAAACCCGTAAAGAATCTCTCTACTATTTAATATTAAAAATTGTTCCTTGAGATTGAACAATGTGATGGATCATTTCTGAAGTTATTTAAAAACTTTCTACATGATCAAGTTATCACAGCTGACATTTAGACTCGTTATATTTTATATTACTGTCATGTGTGTGTACATGTGCATGTACGCGTCCTCCTTTTGGTTCAACTAAATATTACCTAATATGTTGACAATTTCTGGGAAGAGGGCTTGTTGACCCACTCCGTAACGTCTCCATGACGGTGGAGCCTTGAATCTGAGAGATGTGTGATGTTTGTGAGTGTGGGTGTGACACGGGGCTATGACATATAAGGATACTATATGAATGACATATATTGATACAATGTTGCTGTAGTTACTTCCTTACTACCTTGGGGTTTTTTTGTGTTTAATATTATGTTTTATTAAATAACTATTGAAATCCAAACACATACGTGTTATTTAGGTCCTGTCGGTTGTCAGGGAGACTCTTTTTACACTCAGTCATTCACAAATCTCTCTGTCTCCCTCTATGTTCGATTTATACTCTAATCAGCTGATTATTGGTGTTCACTCTTAAAATAACCAACCAGATTATACCATGATCTCCCAGAGCCAATCACATCGTTGCTGTCAGATTTAAAACCTGTTCTCATCTCAGCTGCTGTAAATTGCCATTTCAGTACAAACTAATGCAACCTTCCTTCTAATGTCAAGTACCCTCATCCCATCATAGAATCATCAGCAATTCCATTTACCAACACCACTACTGTCTAGACTCAGCATAAACCCTTCAATATACTACGTTACCATGGAGTGTAATCGCCAAAGACTCTTCACTATTCATCTCCATGCATGTTGGATGAAAATTTTCATAATTATTCATCCTAAGTGTATTCTCTCCTAATTTAAATAGTTTTAGTCTTACTAGTGCAGTGCTCATTCAAACCTTGCCTGTTTAGAACAAGCTGAATCACTGGCCTGTGGTGTTGCTGCTTGCAGCTTTCTCAAAACAACTGAAAACTGTGCTTCCTTCCGCCGGACTAATACATCTGCCATGACATACTTGTGTAAAACACCCAAGACAAGGCTACTCAAGGTCTAAAACACAGGTGAAATTGGCCTACAGTGTAGTTCACTGGCAAACTTTACCGGACAGCAAGGTAGGCTACCTGATTATGGGACTCAGAACTAAAAAGGCCCCAAACAGCTATAGATTAATTAGGATGTTTAGATATACTGCTTGATGGAAAATTCATTACAAAAACCACAGGTGCTCCAACAAAATGGTAAATGCACAAGGAAATAAAGTTAGAATCTTGTTGTGATAAGATGTTATGGTGCAAAGAAAGATATAACCCAAGCGAACAAAGTCCATTAACTTCTATGAGTTCAGGCCTCTTAAAAACAAGTTGTTTAATGAGATCCATGGAGGGTGAGGTAGTCTGATAAAAACATCCCACCCACTAAAACATATCACTTTCAAGTTCCTGTGTTTGCCGGGTCACACCAGTGCATATCAAGGTCAGGTACTGAAGACTGAATAAGACAATCTAGTGCTGGTTACATGAGCTGATCATTTTTTTTTATCATTTCATTTGATATATCATTAATGGATAATACATTAAATGTGACATATATAACTTTTGGTGGGCATGTGGAAGTGCAGAAATATAGATATCTTTATTTTGTGATTATGTTTACAGCGTATATTTTAATAATTAGCAGTAATTTCACTATTGTGGGCATCATAATGATTAACAAATCCCTCCATGAGCCAATGTACATTTTCATTGCAGCCTTGTTAATCAACTCTGTTGTTTTCAGCACTACTATCTACCCAAAGCTTTTGATTGACTTTTTATCAGAAAAACAGATCATATCTTATCCAGCCTGTCTCTTCCAGTGGTTTATATATTACTCTCTAGGCTGTTCGGAATTCTTCCTGTTGTCGGTCATGGCTTATGATAGATATGTATCTATATGTAACCCTCTGCAATATCCAACCATCATGAGAAAAACAACTGCTAATATTTTGCTGATTGTTGCTTGGATTCTGCCTGCTTGTCAGGTTTCAGTAGCAATGTTATTGAGTGCAAAGGAAAAAATCTGTCACTTTATTTTGAAAGGAATAAATTGCAACAGCACAGTTCAAAACCTTCACTGTGTGAGGTCAGGCGTGGTGAATATTTATGGCTTGTTTGTTTTTGTGAGTGCTATATGTCTCCCTGTGCTCTTCATACTTTTTACATACAGCAGGATACTTGTGATATCGTACCGATGTAGAGGAGTCAGGAGAAAAGCTGCACAGACCTGTTTACCCCATCTGCTGGTTCTAATCAACTTTCTCTGTTTAACTATGTATGATGTACTTCTTGCTCGACTGGAACAGGATTTTCCCATAATTATACGTTTTATAATGGCTTTGCAATTAGTAATATATCAACCTCTATTAAATCCAATCATTTATGGACTAAAAATGAAAGAAATTTATAAACACCTCAAGAGGCTGTTCTGCAAAATGGTCTAATGTATTCACACTAATAACTGTTGTACAGTCGTCATTTTGTGTCATAATTATGCAGAGATCGGATTACATTGAACATTTTAAGACTTGTTTTTTAAACAATAACGTACAGAGAATCTTCCACTTGAACAATTTATTGATAATTACTGAACAATTCACTTCATTTTAAAAAAAAAAACAAAGGTTATGGTTAAGTCTAACAGAGAAGCAAAACTTAATCATCAATTTTTAAGTCATGTAATGACATGACCATTGTCGTTTAGTGTATTACTAAAGTGTATAATAGCCCTCAAATAGGCATACAATCAGATGAGACGAGCCTTTATCAATACCTGGAGGGCAATACAGTGTTGCAGCAACACAATACAATACTAAATACAGATAAGTTAACTTTATATAAGTATAATAATATATGTAGAGCAGTGAGTTGTGGTCCAGCAGTGGTTGACATGTTATGGAGGAGGATGTCAATATTTTAGATGAAAAACCTTGAAAGCAAGAGCATGTGCATGTTTCTGATTTATGTGTATCTGAGTAAAATTGTAGTTTTTTGCGCTGAGAGACAGTGTTCTTGAAAATGTATAATAAAATTTTTCGATTGAACTAACTGTTGTTTCTGTCAACTTATTATTTCATCATTATTCCTCCATCGAGTCATTTGTCTTTCAGGCTCTTTAAAGGGAAACATCCATTTCAGAGCAGCATGTTCAGTGTAGAGGTGAACATTAACACAAGTACAAGTTATGGGTGGCGTCCACCACTGTGAAATCTCGAAAGGGATCAATCTATATGAAAAAGCACAAGTGAACAGCAATTCACATGTGATCATGGGTGGTTTTAATGATTTGGAGGCCTCATGTAAAAGACCAATGTGAGGTCCTTCTTCATTTTGCTTATGTATTCAAAGCTAGTGAACAAAAACTATTTGGGGACAGCTTGTACCTATAGTAGGTACATGCTTTTTGATAAAGCATTTGAACATCCACTATTCTCTAGGGATAAAAGTCCAAAGGGGACTACTGTGTGTGTGTGTGTGTGTGTGTGTGTGTGTGTGTGTGTGTGTGTGTGTGTGTGTGTGTGTGTGTGTGTGTGTGTGTGTGTTGTTTTGATTTTGTCTCTTTCCAGCTTTGCTGCTTGATTGGTGATCTGTGTAGGGCTTTCTTTCACAACCCTGTAAAGATAAAGGGGGGGGGGGCAATGGATGATGTTTACACTTCAATCATTTTCCCTCTACATGCTATAATCAAACTTACACACACACATTGCTCTTAACTATTGCCTTTGACAAAGATTCAAACAACATGGAAGCTTGGTGGGTTAGCAACGCCCCATAGCAACCACCACAGCAATGATAAAAAACTTTGCATTCCAACAACTGTCTGGCGAGACCTGAAAACATCTTCTCACAAACCAAAGAACATATACAATCATTAAATGAAGATTAGGAAAATATAATGCACATTAATCCATGGAAAATAATAAAAACTCATTTTAATTTCCTTAAGAAACATATATCACCTGAAAATCACTCAACGCGGGATATGAACTTCAGTCCCCTGAGCAAGGGCTTCTTGCAATTAACAATTAACCATTACTTTGAGCGTCTAATAATGGGGCGGATGGGTTTACACTGGAGTTAGTTAAAAGCCCTCTGCATCTCATACATCATTCCTTACTAGGCTGTGACCGCTTACGTTTATTTTACAGTAACTTTGACCTTTCACACACTATTTGTATTTCAGACCAAAAAAAGACTCAGGAGCAATCTTATTTATAAACAGTCAAATTTGTATGTGCAGGCTGCACTCAAAAAGTGACAAAATTTAATGAGCTTAAAAAGAACTGCTGAAATATGTGAATATTTGACCGTTTCTACTTTGTAGTAGTCGGCTAGAATATTCTTTAAAGTGCACACCATTGTAATATCCAAGTCTTGCATTTAAGGGTATTTCATCCTTTATGGAGAAAAATAATCATATATCAATGACTTCACATTGATGTTTATATTTCTGGTGAATTTTCCAAGAGGTAAACTGTGTGGATTCATGATTATACTTTCGGTTTTTGTTAACCCTCTTCTAATCTTTATGACTGTATAGTAGTAAAACAGACAGCTCCCCGAAAAATACTATGCATAATAAAACAACCTCTGATCAAAACTATGATGCACTGAGTGGGGGCCAGCTCACTGAACTGGTCCAGAGGTAAAGACGAGAACAATATAAGAAGAAAAGAGTCTCTAATTACTCTGATCCCTTTTCCTCTAAACCAACATTCCTCCTTCCTGTTTTCCAAACAGGATGTTGACTTTGGAGCATCCCTTTACAGGAAAACTCAGATTACAGATATATTTTGGAAAGGTTGTAGTTTTGTTTACATCAAGCTGAGATTCCTCTGTATATCCACACAGCTCTCTAGGTGATAGGTAGATTTGACACCATATTAAGAAGGTACTAACAGTGTGATTGAGGAAAGCCGGGTTGCTTATCAGACAATGGTAGGGGCCTCAGTTTTGAATATGACCCCTGACCTCTGTAAAGTTTCCCCTGAAGAACTGTGCTGCAAAAGGTGTAACCAATCCAACTAATCCAACCCTAAACAAGCAATGAAGAGGTTTATGGTAACCACATGCACTGCTTTAGTGTCACCACACGGTGCCAGCCGACGCCAGGACATATTACTGATGAATTCAACTCTCTCAGTCAGTGCTCCTGATTCGAATGGGAAAAGTCCTTAAAACGTTACATACATCATTTTCTCTTAAATGCAAAATGCAGACATAAAAAGTGTGAAGCTGTCCCACAGTATTTGAAGCGTATACAGAACATGTGATATTGCTGAACAGTGTTAATTAACAGTGTTTTATCCCCTCCATATGTTATTTTCTCCATTTTTAATGAGAATGTATTGTTAACATGTTGTGTTTCAGAAGTCGCCGTCAGAAAAGTATACACTTCTTCTATGTGGGGTCTCAGAGACCTCAGTTGATGTTGAGATACAGTTAGTTTGTACTTTGATTGATGGTGATGGGTCTTTTAAGGCGGGGTTACCTTTGCAAATCCCATGTAAGTTTATTTTGATTAATTGTTAATTTATATGAAACACCCTTATTTGTCATGGAACATATTTAAATCGCTCAATTACATGATTTAAGTCTGGCTCAGTGATATCAAGAGACACAAGTACAAAGTTCCACACAAACATTAATATGCACATTGAAAAAAACAACTGAACATTCTACCGAGGTTGTTTAACATGTAATTCCAATACATGGCATTAATACTCTGGTAAAACAGCCTCCATTCTTATCTTTCAGGCTTCCCACATGAACCTTCGGGGTGCAACTGAATGCTGCTCTCTACCCACACATCATTCAATCTACATGAAAGCATATACATGAGACTTCTGATGGTGTGCCAGCATTCAAATATATCCAAAATATGTCCAGTAAAAAATATTCATATGTAATGTTCTTTCTATTTTGATGTGATCTTCGTTTATCTCACTTACTGCATCTTTCCAGCTATTATACTCTGGCTTATTGTTATTCCTCTCTATTTGGTCAAATCATATAATATCTTATGCAAGCAGACATTTTCCTAGAAAATGTAATTGCAGGTCAACAGGTTTGAGAAGCCGTCACAGGGAAACAGGTAGCAGTCACAGGTAAAATGTTTGAAAAAGGACAGGCACTTCCAAAAAATACTTGGCAGGTGGTTGGAAGAACCATCGGTGAATTAAACTGTTATCGGAGTCTTTCGGTAAAAGAGTGAAAACATCTTTACCCCCGAGAAAAGCCTTCAGTGCCGTTATTTGCCCTTCGCTAAAAGAAATGCTCTCCAGCTCTGATATAACTGATGCTATTCTATCGGACACAAAGACATAACTTAAAGCCTGAAAAGATGGATTTTTAGATGATGTATAGTCCTTCTGTCTCGTGATATCGAGGTACAACGTAATCTTATCCCTTGTTTTCCCTGAATATCTTACCCAGATCACTTCACTTTCCTTTGTGCCAGCATATTCACCAATTGACTCCTACTTGACTCTCTTCTTTTCTGCTGGCTTTATCTCTTCATTTCACACTGCACAAATTCTATCCTGTCTGTGGCAAAGGAACTGCGGTGAATTACTGTATATCTTGGCTTTGAACTCTTTTCAGCAGCACATGAAATGACCAAAACGTTGTTTGTGCATTGCTTCTTTTTTTGACACATCTCTCCATTCTGTCCGATCACGTACATGTGCCATTTGCAACATATTGTACACCAGTAATGGATTCAGTATTTAGGAAAATTACATATCGCAGCACTCTGCTGGTATTTCAAGCTAATAATTAATGTCTGAATGAAGCCACAATAATTATGCTAATCACTCATTCATTCCGGTCTGAATTTTTTTTCATACAGTGTTGGCAGGTTTATCAAATGGGGCCTTCTACAATTACTGAAACATCACTGAATGGCATTTGCAGTTGTTCTCATTTGCTTTGGCTCAAGTCTTGAATGAGAATTATTATTTTCCGGTTAGTTTGTTGTCCATGAAATGACCAGATTTGAATTACTAATTTATTCAATCACATTGCATATGTTTTGACACATATGTTCAAAAGAGTAAGTACAATTGACTACAATATGCACATTAACCACTTGCACATGTCTTGCTTCTCAATGAAAGTGTTATACTCTTCCTTATCATATCTTCATTATCTTTTTTACTGTTGCTGTATGTCAAATTAAAATGTTCTACCATGACACATATGTTGATAGAAGTTCTGTAACTCATATATACCCCACTGAAGTAAGCCCCTGCTGTTCTAGAACATGATTCAACCATTCAGCTGTCACCACTCCACAAGAGGGAAAGAAAGAAAGAAAGAAAGAAAGAAAGAAAGAAAGAAAGAAAGAAAGAAAGAAAGAAAGAAAGAAAGAAAGAAAGAGCACACTGACGGACAGAAAACTGGACTCTCTTTTCCAGAGATAATTGCTGTAGCAAGGGTCAGTCCTCCATATCCCATCCATCCTCTAGAGCAGTGGTTCTCAAATGGGGGTACATGTGCCCCTGGGGGTACATGAAGGCACTCCAGGGGGTACGTGAGATTTTAAAAATATATATTTAAAATTAGCATCCATTCAAAAATCCTTTAAAAATAGTTATTTAATAAATATTTAATAAAATATAAGTGTAAGTTCATAAACTGAATTCAATGCAACAATGCAATCGTCAGTGTTGACAGTTTAATAAATCAGACACTGATGGCAGAGCGCTTAGTATTACATCTTTTTTTCAACCAAAAATGCTTTGCGCTGGTTAGGTGGTACTTGGTTGAAAAAGTATTTCCTAGGGGGTACATCACTGAAAAAAGGTTGAGAACCACTGCTCTAGAGGACCAATTAAGTACATAGGGCCAAAGCAAAGCAAACAACAACTCTGAATTAAAGAAGACATTATGATTGACACAATGCTTTACATCGTCCAAGTGAAACACAACAGGAATTAAAGCTTTTTGAAAGAAAGATTGCTGCTGTTTGACGAAATGACCCGTTTCTGCACGTAATTCAAATGCTAAAGCTTTTAAGAAAACGCAAACTTAGACTATTGCACAATGCAACCTTTTTCTCTGGGTCTATAAAGCTGTGAGCATTGAAGGTGAGATGACGAAATGCTGAAAATAATTAATTTTTTACTCAATAGCTCTGAAACTCTACCATGCAGAGCGAGCACAGCCTGAGTGTTCACTGTATTGCCTCTAAAGGTCTACATATAGCTCCATTGTTGTCCAGAAACTATTAAGTATACACCAGTGAGTCACACTATGTTCCCAGAAATATGTTCCGTTATTCTGATAAACATGGGCAAACGCAAACTCACTAGAGCACCAAATTTGTGTAAATCCATTGGCTTAAAAAAGTCCCTAACAACAGCACCATTCACTCATTTTTGGGTAACGTTTGCTTAAAGTGCCCAGATGTTTGGAGAAACGACTTAGCCTTTTTTAGAAGAATTGAATTAAACATTTTAAACCGTTTCAAAATATATTCGTCTTCAGTGGGGAGCTGTTGGGAAATTGTAACATAATGAGAGAACAGTTTTTTTTTGATTTTGGACCTTGCATCAGATTTGCTGGCAGTGAAAAAAATAATAAAAACTACCTTATTGATTATTATTTCAGTCAATAGGGTAGCCTACTTTTTTTGCTTACTTTTTTTTATATCAACACATCTGAATTCATCACTAAAGTAGTGGAATAAATGTTATTTCCATAGTAGAGTTTCTCTGTGCTTAAACCGGCCACTGTGGAAATACAGTTAACATTCTGCTTTTCATTTGATGGAAAGTCATTTTACCAGATTTTAATTATTGGATTTTTGTGTCTTTCTTCTCTGCCTGTAGCTTTAGGAGTTCCTCCTTGTGAGCCACTTGTTGCTGCAGCTGGAGCTCATCTTAACGCTGATACTCATCTATTCCCTCATTTGTCCTTTCTATTTTTCTGCCTCCATTTTTATCTGAAACAACTATAATTCTTCTTTGTAGTCCTTCAAGTGCAGTGGGAGGGAAACTGAGGGAGAGAGAGTTTGTTGTTTTAATTACAGTGGGCCGATTATCCCTCTGCTTTGAACATGTTTTCAAGAAGGTAGCATCCGAAAAAGAGCTGTTGAAGCAATACATTTATTATTCCTAGAATATAAATTAGCATAACTATTTACCAGGAAATTAATTTGCTACTTCAATGAAAATGATACAGTTATTAACGGAGCACTGTGAAATAAGCGTGTATTTTTGTGGCAGAAAAGAAAATCTTGTCTGGGAAGTTTTCAGACATCCATCAGAGGATTCAATAATGTTTAGAAGATCATTCACAACCTTCACCATACTCATCATTATTTCTGGCAAAGAAAAGGAAAAGTGAAGACGAACAGACAGAGAGAGGGAGCAGAGGTTGTGATGTCTATTGACAAGAAATCTTCTTGAAAAACAACAATTGAGGATGCAAAAGATTGTTCTGCCATGGTAGAGAAAATTATTTTCGACCCTTTTTGCATTTTACCTACTATTACCTTAATCTCACCCTCCATTATACATCCTGTATCCCTTCTTATGAATAGCTCTCATTTGATTGTTCTTTTTCAGGCCACAACTACAATGACTGGAGGACTCAATGAGATGTCCTTAACCGGTTTCCCTTCATGTCTACAATGTGCAATTAAGCCTTAATCATCTTCTTTCACCATTCTCCATTCCTTATACAAGCCGATCTCACTCCCAGCTGCATTATTGTAAACCAAAATTATTCTTCAATACATAAATGTCATTGCAACCCAATACAATTATAAATAAATGAGTTTAAGCAGAAGTACTAATAATTTCTCCATAACTGTGTGGGTCTATTTGACCTGATCTTTGTGAATTGGACTGTTTTTGCTATGAAGCTCCTTAACAAAGAAAGGGAGCAATTTTTCACTAAATGAATGCATATAATCAAATTTGATAAAAATAAGTGCAAAAAGCACAGGAGCATCAAGACACTATTTTCTTGGCTGCGCAGTTATGAGATTTTCTTTTCGTCTTATTTGCAAAGGTGCTGCAGCTTCAAATGCTGTCCAATTCTTTTAAAATTTGCCCCCAAGTGTAGTTGTGACTCATCATGTAAACCAGCACTTACATTTTTCAAACAATTCTTTATTCTATTTATACAATAACGATATATAAATCACTTTCCTTAAATGGTGTAAATTATTGGTAAACCCTAACTTCAAGTTACCTCGACATCTGGTTGAAGCTGGTGCCCTGGGTTTTTTTTGTTCAAGAACGTATGGCTTGGACTAGCATGCTCTGCCTCTCCTAACCTGCAATATTCTAATATATTTAAGGTAAATGGCTGAAATATAATGGTTAAAGTGTGGGATAAAGGAAATTACTGTAACTTAGCGCCCCATGCAGAGAATAGTTAAACACTGATGACTGACAACAAAAGTTTGGTCTGTGTCTAAAAACAAGTTAAGTTCCTACTGATATGTAATTTTCACTTTTCTCTGTTCCGTAATTACAGTCTTTGAACTGGTGTAATGCCTTTTTCTCTCCCCTCGGTTGAATGACAAATTACTTCATACAGAGAAATGACCTCATACAGTTACGTTTGCGAGAAGTCAAAAGATTTGAAGATTTGAAAAAAATGGTTTGAACCTACCATGTTTTTTCTTTCTGTCTCTATTTACAACAGAGGTGTTTGCTCCCTGCATATGGTAGATTATCCATTAATCATTTTTACCAAAATATGGAATTTCACACAGATATGTTTGCAAAAAGTCCAACAATTTGAAGATTTTAAAAATGGTTTGAGCCTAACATCAATTATTTATTCTATTAGGTCTTTTTTTATACAATAAAGATGAATAAATAAATAAATGATTGGTAAACCCTAACCTCAAGTTACCTTGCCATCTGGTTGAAGCTGGTCCCCTGTGTTTCTTTTATTTTGTCTCTGTCTGTGTACAGGGGTAATGTATTCATTGTTTTTTGACAGAGCTGGCTGATAGTTATAAACAATGTTCCACTGAAACCGGAACAAAGTGGGGGACAGAGGCTCATGTCAGGCCCATTTAAAAGCAGCATGGTACCAGCGGTGTGCGATGAGAACATTAGATGAAAGGGTGAAACAGTTTCACTTTCTCCACTGCTACTAATAGCACCAAGAAGTTGGAAAGAATAATGAGAAACTACTTTTTTGTTTTTTGAAGTGAAAACAGAAAGGATGCAATGGACAATGTGTGCATTATGATACTGCTGGTCAGCTGATCTTGCACTGCAGTTAAAGGTTCCGGTTTCCAATCTAAACTACCAAAAGGCTTTTAGAGGCTACTGTTTTGTGTGTCTTTTGTGTATATCTTCAGCATACTTTTTTTAGTGCGCAGCCGTGGTATGAGCCGCGTGGTGGACACCTTTCATTTATTCCAGATGAAAAAAATCAATATTTCTGTCAAAGACTTCTGGACCCGAGGAAGGACGTGTGACTTGGACTAGCATGCTCTGCCTCTCCAAATCTACAATATTCTCAACTGTTACTGTATATGTTAGATGGCTGAATATAAAGGCTTAAATGTGGGATAAAGAAAACTACTACATCTTAGCGCCCCATTGCAGAGATTAGTTAAACATTGGTGATTGACAACAAAAGTTTTGTCTGTGTCAAAAAACAAATAAAGTTCCTACTGATATATAATTTTCACTTCTCTCTGTTCCGTAATTGCAGTGTTTTATCTGGTGTAAAGCCTTTTCTCTCCCCTCAGTGGCATGAGAAATGACTTCACACAGAGAAATGACTCCACACAGTTATTTATGTCAAAGTCAAAAGATTTGAAGATTAAAAAATTGTTTGAACCTAACACAATTTTCTTTGTGTGTCTATTTACAACAGAGGTGTTTGCTCCCTGCATATAGTATATTACCTATTAGCTATTTTACTAAAATATGGAATGTCCTCCCAAACTCAAAATGGTGTACAAGTTGTAGTTGGTTGGCACACTTTAGAGTAAAGATATACCGTATTTTCTTCTTAATTCCTCTTATAACTGGAGCAGATTACAAAATAATATCAAACTTAATCTAGATATACAGATCATCAACTGGTGAAAACATATATTGATCAAATGTCATGGGATTGTCAGGGAGTCTGCGTTTTGGGAAGAGGTTAGCACAATGATATCAAAGTTGACATGTAAACTGTTCATTAACAAATAACACACCAATAACATCAATTGGAGGGGAGTCAAGATGATAGAGGAGGATTGGGTTTAGAGTCCTGAAGGAGGTTAAGGGATGAAGGGATGGGGGTCAAAGAATGAAGGGAAAAAGGTGATGAGGGATGAATCGTTGTGGGTAGATGGATAGAGGGACTGGGGGAAGAATGGTGAAGCAATGAGGAGGGTAAATAGGGTCCTGGTATGATGGTAATGGAGAGAGATGATGGACAGAGAAAAAAGAAAAGGTTTTTTTTTTGAGGGATAAGGATGTGAAAACTGAGTCAAAGGGCAAGGGAACTGATTGGTTCTGCTTAAATACTTTTGTGTGGAGGAAATGGGAGGTGTATGGGGAGTGGTCTTTGTTTCCAAACCTAGTGATACAACTTCCTACTTACGTTAACTGAAAAATAACTGAGAGAGACTGACCTGACCAAACAAAGACAAAAAATGGCCTGCAGTAGCAATCTTCTTCTTCATTGGGGTTTTATTGAGGCCAACATCAGATATGTTGCTATATTACATTATAGTGCCATATTCTCCTGCTCCCAGTACTTTTTCCTTCGGCTTTAAATTGTTTCCTTTCTCTTTTTTAACCACTTGTCAACCTTTTGCTGCTCTGAATGACAAAGTGACGGCACTGCCACTCCTTGTTTCTCTGTCTATTGCTAGCAGGGTTTAATGGACCCAATACACTGGATTGAATGAGTCACTACATAACAGCAATTGACGAGGTTGAATCTGTTCAATCCACTGATTTGCTTTCAAAGTAGCATCCAGTTAGTTGGATGTTCTTTTGTAAAGCTCCACAATCAGCTCCTTGACTACCACAGCAGTTCCTGTTGCAACAACTGCTGGATCTTTAGATGCTCCCTGTACTTATTTTCTATGTGGGAAAGGTTAATTAATTAATTTATTCACTAGATCTACTTTTTTATTCCTCAATCTGGCCTCAGTAGCTCCAAATCAACTTTTGGGGTCTATGGCAGCAATAATGGTGCAGATGGCCACAATACCGTGGGGCATATTCCTGGCTAACCCACCCAAAGCCTGTGGTCTGTGCCAAACCTCTATCTCCCAGCTCTCCTGCTTTGTTGGGCTATTCCCCCTGTGTCCCTTCAGCCTTAGCCAGTAGTTGCCCATGGCGCCACCTCAATAGCATCTCCCCAGTTTCCACCTGTAGCACACATACTGGCAAAGTCCGCATATAGTCCCTTTTTCCCTACAACTTTTACTGTCTTGTCATATTTTAACTTGGATACTTCTGCCAATCAGAGAGTCCATTATCCAAATATATATCCTCCAAGTGTAACTTTATTAGAAGACCGTTCCACAATTTGTCTTACGCCTTCTCTACATCAAAGAATATTGCAACCACCAACTTTTTCTTAACTTGTGCTTTGCGTTTTACATCCTCAAGACATTGTGCTGGATCATTAGTACCTCTTCCTTTGCTATAGCCACTTTGGTAATTAGCAACCATACATTTTTCTTTGTAAAGGTGCATTAGTCTGTAATTTACGAGCTGTTTCATCAACTAACACATATGTGCTTTTAAACCTATAGTTACAACCATAATCTATATGCATCTTGGCTAACCTAGCTTTAATGATTGCTTTTGTCCAACCGTCTGGTATTCGCCCTTCTTCCTGCACTTACATTAATCCCAGAGGCTGGGAGATCCATTGTGTTTGCAGGTTGTAACACCACTTTGCAGTGTGGATCTGTTCAAGTATTAACAATGGATGGTGGCTTCTGCGGTGGTAAGAATAATCATCATTGTCGATCCATGCTCTCCCCACCATCAACATCCACAGAGCATCATAGCAGCTGGGTGAATGTTATAGAATCGGTACCAGGTGAACCTTGGTCAAACAGTTTTGGTATGCATTAAAAACACTATTTCCATATCATGTTATTATACAATCACCTCATCCAGAGCATAGCTGTATAAAATAATGTAGTAGTCATTGTGATGTCACCCATTGCTTTGTGAAACTGGAAGAGTGAATGGTCTGCTAATATAAGCGTCACCGATTAGATTTATCAATCCACTTTTAAAGGGGAGCAATTTCCAGATATCTCATCGCACATATAGCCTCAATACAGACCATTATTTACCAAGAATGATTGCCCTACAGGACATTTATGGAAGAAACCCCCCACAATAATAGCTTGAAGCTTAATAGCCTTAAATATTTATCAGTGCTATCCATTCATTTTAAGGTGAATATTTACTCATGCATTTAACTGATGAGAAAAAGAGACTCTCCATCCATCCATTATCGTCTGCTAATACGGGGCCGGGTCATGTGGGAAGCAGGCTAAGGAGGGTGTTCAAGACGTCCCTCTCCTCCAGCTCCCCCTGGAGAACCCCCGAGGCGTTCTTGGCCAGATGAGATATGTAATCTCTCCAGCGTGTTCTTGGTCTGCCCCAGGGCCTACATAACCTCTAAAGGGAGTGTCCAGGAGGCATCCTGATCAGATGCCCGAACCACCTTATCTGGCCCCTTTCGACTCTACTCTGAGCTCCCTCCGGATGTCTGAGCTCCACACCCTATCTCTAAGGCTATTCGTCCATTCATCCTCAAGCTCACAGGGTCTTGGGGCACTGCAGCCTTTCCCAGCATGCATTGGGTAAGAAGTCTATCACAGCGGTAACACCCATAGAAAGACAAATACAGTTACATCTGTAACAACAACTGGCTCTGGAGAGGGCCTCTCGTGTTTTTGCGTTGTCCACTATAGTTCTCCTACATGCTTGGCACTGGGGAGAAGTTTAAACTGGTTACAAACTTCAACCTCACCGCTAGATGGCGCCGGATCCTACACACTGGAACTTTACGACTTTTATTAGCCTATGAATTGCTAATTCTAATCGGTGACACTTATATTAGCAGACCATTCACTCTTCCAGCACATACACATATCCCAGCTTTGCTTGTTAACTCATGGTATATACGCTCATAGTATCTGGCTCAAACAGATGTTTATAATGTTTACAAGAATGTACTCTGTATTTTGTTACCTCTTGACTGTGAATAATGGGCTGAAAAGCTAAAAGAGTGAGGCACACTGACCTTACTTAACTTGGAGCGACCCCCTTTTCATACTAGCACTGGCACAAATTCACACAACAAAAAGTCAACTAAAAAGGACAGCTATGGCCCCTAGCTGGTCCATCCTCCTTAGACAGCAGGCTGCCATCAACTAGGGTTCTATTTTGAAATTTCACATAATTCTAGTTGTCACAGGGTTTGTAGTTTCCCCTGCTCCTCCTGTCTCAAAGTGTCCTTGAGCAGGAAACTGAACAAGAGCAGTTGAGTGTGTGTGTGTGTGTGTGTGTGTGTGTGTGTGTGTGTGTGTGTGTGTGTGTGTGTGTGTGTGTGTGTGTGTGTGTGTGTGTGTGTGTGTGTGTGTGTGTGTGTGTGTGGGTAAATGTGGAGAAGCATCAGTTGAATAACGTGCTGTTTTAGAGCACGGACCATTCTCACTGGACCACCACACCTGCTGAATATCAAGTAGTATTTGTAAAACTTCACAAAATGCCATCATCATTGCCATGTGTTGTGTTTTCCAGCTCACTTGATGGACATCAGGTCTGCCAGATTGCTGTAGTGATGGACTCAGTAAGTCATGGCAAACATAATGGTCCAAGGGGAGTTGCTGTCTTCCATCCAGTAGAGGCAGGTCAGATTTTTTCCCTTTCCACCCTGAAGCCATAAAAAACAATGAGTGAACCTACATTTTGAAATGTCAAAACATCACAGTTGTAAAATAATAAATTGATTGTTGGCTGAATTCCATTTAGCTGCTTTAGTTTTAGGGTTGTGGCATTGTTCATGCTGGCTCACTGTCATGGCCTACTTGGACACTTGAATAAGTAGGGCCACCATTAAATTATTGGGGATCACCCTGTGCTTTTCCTACAATGTCAAATTGTCTGTGGTGAAAAAGCCCTATTTGGCCTATTTTTGTTTTCCAGCTAAGCCCCAGTGACTCTTAGTAAACCAAGATCCAAGCTTCAAAAAAATCCCTTACATGTGACATGTTTCACAAACTGTATTCTCTGCTTGGTTCTACAGTTTTCAGCAAACAACAACAGTGAACGACAGACAAGGAGGATGATGGTTATGAATTATTTATTAAATCAGTTAGTTTTATTACATCTTAATGTTTGTAAATCAGCAAAGCAGTAACCTGTGCAAAGTAAATACAAAACAAAAGAGGGAACTCATAAAAACTTATAAAGCAGCATAAAAGAGAAAAACAGATGGATCACATTGATGGTCTGTGATGTTGCCTTGTTGCTGCTGTATTAAATATCCCTGAAGACTCCGTGCCTCTCGACTGCCCGTTGAGATGATGAGGATTTGTTCTTGTCTGTTGTTTTGGGAAATCTGGTTGATTACAGGTACTTTGTGACAATTCTGGTCATTATCTCCCCCCATGGCTCACACTGTCTCACTGTGGCTGCTGTTTTTGCTGACGTCACCATCAGCATGAATCTATTCTTACAGTTGCAAAAGGGAAAACTTAACTGCAAGCCGAGTACTGGAGAAGACCATGTTATTCATCCACACGTTAATTATCTCTTATTTATCAAGAGGGGTGACTAGTAGCCTTTACACACTGACTGGGAAAACAGTTATATAATGTTTTCTGAGGAGCTTTGTCAAGTTTGGGGAAAATAGACAAGATGATGTGATGATTTTGGGTTTTAGAGATTGAAAGACATTATATAGTCAGGGTAGACTATTGTTGTTTCTATGCAGCATGTGTTTCTCCTAAGAATTCTGTCAGCAAGTATAGGTAAATATTTAATGAACTGAAATTTTAGAGATCAACTTCTATTAAATGTTATCAGTAAGTGACAAACAGTGGGCTATCTTTAATTACCCCATATCGTCAACCCATACTGCCATGAAATTAGACCAAAACCTTTAATTATATTATGAATAAATCTCCACTTTTTACGGTAAGAAAATAACACATTTGACTGGTTTGTTTGTGACCTTTATAACCCGAATTTCTTTTTTTTTTTTTCACGGAAGCAAGAGTAATATACTGTGGTCACTGCTAACTATGTGTGCTTTTTCTCAGGGTTGGAGAACAACAAGGTGTACAAATGTACTGCATTTAAGCACATTTGTTGTGGAAGAAGAATGTTCCAGGCACATGCATATTGCAGCTCAGAACATAATCATCATTCAAGAGTCCATCATATTGTTTGGTGTCATAAGGCGCTGGGAAACAGTCTTTTCATGCAACCAACTGCAAAGCCCTTTTATAGAGAGTAATTTCAACCATTTTGACCATAATATACCATCATTAATCCAGTCCAATATGATAGTCATGCTTCAGATTATGGTGTTTGTATTTTACTCAATTTTGGGAAATGTTAAAGAGGATGATCTTTTTTTCTCTTTTCCTTTTTTGCAGGTAGAAATGTGACCTACATAATCTATTTTATTTGTGTTTAGAGGAAATGTTCCCCAGAATGTCACAGTGACCTCAAAAGGGAAGGAGCAGCATGGGCTTGGCTGTCACCTCTGACCCTTTATGAATCTAGCATGGTCACATACCCTGTTCACAGTCCTGCAGGTAAACAAACATGAATCAAGTAAACATGTCATATTCCATCCATAAAGCAGGAACATGTAGCATGACACATCAACCCGTCGTGTTTTTCTTCCGATTGTGATAGTGGCGTATGAAATGTAATATTTAAAGTTGACCTTTGGATCATTTGATAAATAAGTTGATTGAGGAGTTAAAGCCTCTCTGAATGAGAAATTAAATTTAACCTTTTATTATTGCATCCCATCACCTAATTAGTAGCATATGTGTAAACACCAGAACACAGTGGAAGCATCACTCCTGGGATATTTTATCCAAATCAGAATCCTGTGATATCGCCTCTGACTTTAACATTTAGCCATTAGGCTAATCAGTCTTGTACCTTTAAACATTAAAACATGGTGTGAAAATGTATTATAAATCAAAAGGACTTCAGGCATCTGAACTGCTGCCTGCGTGCCATACTAAACAGATTTATTGATTTAATGAATGAAAATTAGAATTTTATTTCTGACTGTCTTTTCTCAAGGATATTGAAGTGCTTTGAAAACAAAACAAAATCTTCACATAAATATTAAAGATGCTAGAATATTAAATGAATTTGGTTTATTTAGATGTTGATTGTACATATCTGTTTAACTGAAGACGAGACTACTAGAAACCTGTGTGCATACAGCTGGACTAAGCTAGGTTTTTGCCCTATATGGTAGGTTTCAGGTTGGTGGAAAGAAACCAAGGATGGAACTGAGTTGAGCAATACAAATACCATAATAAGTAACTACTTTTTTTTGTCCAATAGACTTATGCAAAACCGATTGTAAAGATGTGTATGATGCGCTACTGATCTGCCTGCTTGAGGTTCAGTGTCTTAGTAGTAATTGTTCACTGCAGCAGATACCCCTTTACCCAGAGATCAAGAGACAGTGTGCCTTGACAAGCAAAACATGTTCCCACATTTGTTTAAAGGATAATGTTCTACTAAATACTAAACTAAATAATTAAATAAATCATAAATGCTTTAATGTTCAAAGGGCCAATTATTACAGCAGTTAAATAAAAGTGTGGGAAAAAAGGAACAAAAAAAAGTAAGCTGCAATAATAATGAGCAACTGTCCACACATTATTATTACATTGCATAATTTCAGTGGAAATGTAATGTGTGCAGTAGTCAATGCAGTAAAATTAAGTGGAATTTGGTTAGATGTGTTCCAGGAAACAGCAAAGCCCCCCAAAATATTTTTTAGTTACCGACCTCATCCCAAGACCGACTCGGCTCAACCCAGAGTTTCTGAGCTCAGCTCTTCCGGTTAAATGACTCCCACACTTGAAATATATAAAGCAGAAAAAAACAAGTTGAGTGCTTCTTTCACTATGATACACTGCCTTTTGTTAATGAATGGCCATGGGAAGGACACATGCTGCCTTGGCTCAGCCTTTTAATTTGTAGGTGTATTTGAGACAGGATATTAGAGGGGAGATTACAAAATAAATTCTACTTCAGCTTCCAAAAATATGTCTGTGATTGTGAGAATCAATGCCCATATCTAGGGAAAGGCTTCATTATTGTTTGCAACCTGCGTTACAGACTCCTCTGCTCCAATTATATTTTGCAAATTCAATAAGGGGCACATATTTTCTTTCTAATGTACTACTGTCAGGATGTAGTGATATTTATGACTAATATGACAAGAGTCATTTTTTTTTTAACATGGTGTACATAGTGAAACATTAACAGTTAATGGGGCAGATATTTCCATCAGGAGCAGCACAGAGCTAAAAGGAGATTAAATATTGGACTTTAATAAGATGGTGAAAGAAGACTCCAAAGTAATGCTAATATTGCAAATATGTTAGCAATAACAATTTAGTTGTTAATTTAGTTGTATCAGTGGTGTGTTTTTAATTTGGCACAAGTATAATAAGTACAAGTATAATTACACCTTTGATTAAAAATACAGTTATAATTAGGTTTTAACTTAGAGGTTTTTATTTACATGATTGAGTGGGGCTGCTTCTATTTTTATTATAACCTTTTTAATCAACAGATTATTCAAGTTTTTTAACTCTCTTTGAATTTGCTTTGGATTTTGTTAAGTCATTTTTTTATTTAGGTATTTTATGTATTTATGTGCAGTGGGTGTGTTTGAGGTATAGCAATAGAAAAAGAGAGATATAAGTATGTTTTATTTTCTTTGCTCTGTAGCTGAACATGATGTGAAGGCATGTGTCATTGTTGTATTCCTGGAAAGAGGACCACAATGAACACATGTTATCCATTAACTTTACTGTGTTATTCTCTACATTTTTCGAAGAACACATATTGTTTTGTATGATTTTATAAATATATTTTATGTCAAATAAATCAAATCAAATTATAACCATAATCGAGGATGCTCAGCGTATGTATGTGGCTTTTCTGAGAGAACACCTTGAATGGCATTAATTAAATCTGAGAAATCTTGAGAAAAATGTTCTGTAACAATTTGTGCTCATTTTGACATTTAACAATTACACTGATCGGCCGATTGAAGGGCAAATATAATAATATTTTTTCTGTACATCACACACAGTCTGTTGAACTTTAAGGATGCCATTTTGTGCGACTTAACGGAATATTTTTCTTATTTGTAGATTTTTGCCATTTCTGATCAAATTACACTAATGTTCAACATCTGTCAGGGCTTCTTGCTGTTTGGTCAAAGTGGAAGGATTGCTGATTGCAGCTTTTTCCACAGCCCTTCATTACCGTATATAGATGTTAGTAGAGTGGTTTTATTTAGAATGTGGACTTTTTAGTTGTATATACGAGCACTGAATGGTTTTAAGTGACTATTACTCTGCTGGGCACAGAGAACATCACCTGAAGGAGCCAATGAAATGTTTTTTTATAGAGTTACAATGGAGGCCTTCCTGCTAGAAGGGCAGATGTAATAATCATTTTTCTCTACATCACACAGTCTTTTGAACTTTAAGGATGCCATTTCATGGGACTTGAAATATGAAATATGTTTTCTTATTTGTCTATTCCAACACTAATATTCAATATCTGTCAGGGCTTCTTGTTGTTTAGTCAAAGTACAGGGATTGCTAATTGTAGCTTTTACCCACAGCCCTCCATTACCGTATATACATGTAAGTACAGTGGTTTAATTTAAATAATGGACTTTTCAGTTAGAAAATACGAGAACTGCAGGACATCAGCTAGTGGCACAGATACTCAGGGAGACATGTTGCCTGGAAGGCAAGTACAGAACTATCAGAGCCACTCAAAAGTATTCTTCAAAATGTACGTATAATCTACCTCATTATAAGATATTATAATATGACATAAGCCATGGCATTACTTCTGATTTAGTTGTTATGACCTAGAACACCATGAACGTGGAACATAATGTCTCGGCACAATTATCCTGACATTCGATGATTACTTCCTATTCTTTTGAGAATAAAAGTCGTCAAATAGGATTCAGTTGCCATTTTAGTGCTCCTATAGAGTAACAAGATAGTTGTCTTCTTTCTGCTTTCATCATTATAGTGTACTTTCTCAAGGCTGACATTTTCGCCTGTCAACTATGGTGTAACTATGCAGTATTAGTCATTGGTGTTTTAAAAGTTGTAACAGTCTTAACATTTTCCTTATGCTTGTTTTTCTCCCGGTATGTCAGCGATGGTATAGTGCAGAATTTAGAATAGAAAAGGCATTTTCTACGCAACTCCTGCGTTCATGGTTGATTGTTCCCTCTGTGAAGTTTTTCCTGTTCTGACATTGATGGATTGGAAGAGGTTCGGGTAAGGTAAAAGCATTGAGGTACTCTTCAGAAAAATTATACACACAAGCACAAACTGAAGTCTGAATGCTGAATGTGAAACCCAGGCAGGGATTTCTCATTTGACTTTGAATGATGGGGGATGAAAGATGAAATGCAAATTAAATGAAATTATGTTGCTTGAATTATGTCAAGTTTACTGCCAGCTCGCCTTTTGGAAACATGACAGTCACATTTGAGAACCAGCAGGCAGGATGTAGCTCTCAGCTCCCACTATCACGCTCAAACACTTGTTACACTTGAAACTGTGACTTTTTAAACAATTCTGTCTTTATATGGTGCAGTGCTCTTATAGTATGACTATCCTTTCCAAGCTAACGTCCGTTCTACTAACAGATTTCTTTCAATAGTTCTTCTAAGAAGCTGGATATCGAGGGTTTCTGTCCACATTCTAAGCTATAAATGTCCTTGCTGCAAATTCAATTTTATTCAGTTAACTTCATCTCATCACTAGATAATATTTTACTATTTCAAAGGATTTTACCCGAAGCAAACCTCATTATTTTTCTCTGTTGGTAAATTTAACATTAATGCAAAAATATGTGTTTAACTCATACCTTCTTTTGCTATGAAATTTCATGCACGACAGTCTGCAAACATTATGAAACACAAATTAATAGGTAGACATTTTACCAAATCAGGATTTGCAGAGCCTTGAAAGTCATTTAATCGCCTTTAACATCAAGAATTAATCACTTCTATGAAAAGTATTGTGTACCTCCCCACAACTTTAATAACATTTGACTTAATAGAACTTTGTAAGGAGGCATTAAATTGTGGCTTGTATCAAACATTTTTGGGAAATTGGTTTTCTTTGTGTGTCAAAATGAATGAAATCCAATTGCAAATTGGGCAGTAGGTTTGGAGAACTGTTGGTAGTAATTTTAAAAGAATGGTTCAACATTTTAAAACCTGAATACTGAGCTAACTACAGTAAATTCTTATCCACACTGATAGTTCATATTATACAAGTTAATATTTACCTTTACCATCACGTAAATGTTAATCGTATAGTTCAAATAGTTCCTTTCTGTTGTGTGCTTAATATGCAACGTTCTGTGGCCGTAAACATCACAGCTGGGCAATAAAAAGATGTTTACTCAAAAAATTGCATCTGCTCTAAATTAATCTTAACTGACTCTTATCCCCAGCTCTGTTGCCACATGGGGAATTTGGAAAACTCGAATGTGCCCATTTGTTGCAGCCTAAATGAGGTTTATGTAGATGTTGCTGCTGTCGGCATACGGCCAGAGAGATCCCAATGCGTTTTGACTGAATCGGCGCCACATGGATAGCTTCAGTCGAGGGATCTCCAACAGTACGAGTCTTGGAGATGTTTTTACTTCGACCAACATATTGTTACTACTTAACCTTTTGGGATTTTATTCAGGTAAGAGTGTATCCAGAGAAGAAAGAAGTGATGCGGCCCTGTTGTTTTAATCTTAGTAACCAAATTATTTTGTTTCAGAGCTGAAAAGAAAGGTTTCTGGTTAAAGCAGTGTTTTTCTGAATTCTTATATTACACAAGCAATTATTTTATAATATACACTTTGTAGTGTCAAAGCTTTCCTATTTTGTTCGTGTGTGGCTTTTATGTTAGACCAGGGTCGTCTTGTGCCATAAGGGTGTTGGTGTGAAAGCTGTTTAAAATGTTGTTGCCTCCAGAAAAGCTGAGTTCTCATTATCATGTTGTGGAGTTAAACAACAATCACTGCCACAGCAGGGAAGCAGGATGCTGTTTGTGTCTCAGTTCTTATTGGATGTATCTTTATTAGTAGTAAGTACTGTTTTTAGGGTTAGGGCTAAATTAGACACTTGAATTTTGTTAATTTTCCTTCAGGTGGGCTAATGCCAGAGGGAGATAATAGGTGCTACTGATTCTACTGATCATACCTTATCACTGGATAGCTATGTCATTTAAGATACTACAGCATGACTGTATATGCACCCAGACATAGTTTATTCACACACGCAATAAAAATTGGGGCTTACTTAATACAGTGGTGGGGGATTTTTTTTCTCATGATATAACTTTTATTGTATTTTCAAAGTATTCCTGTAGAACTCTGGTGGGACGAAAGGAGGTGGACTCTGTTTACATCATAATGCTTGGTTCTCAAACACAGTCAAAGTTGATGGACAATGGACAATGTTTTTTTCATATGCACCCAGATAGTTTATTCACACACACAATAAAAAAAACTGGGTTAAGTTTACCCAGTAGCAAACTGGTAGAAAACCACCCAGGACAATGAGTTGTTTTAAAGTGTATAATTTTGTGCACATCATTCTTATATTTCAGACTTGCACGTAACAATTTGTTGCTGATTGTTAACAATATGTGTATTTTTTGGTGATGGCTGTTGGAGGCTGTTTGAGCAACTCCACGACCCAGTTTCCCTCATGGCTTTTGTGACTGTAGTGAGCCTTTTTATATAATACTGGAGGCGTTTTTCACATGTTGTGGCTGAAAATGTAGACCATATTGTCTGCATCTTCCAGCCATGAACGGCCAGTCCTTGGCAAGTAAATTGATCCATACAAGAGCCTGGCCTTGCGAAAAAGCTGATTTTAACGTGTAGTATGAATCAACAAAGGTAACATACAGGATTAATACACACCAATTTGTACAACTCATAAAACATGGGACAGTTTTAAAGTAAAACTAGAGCTTGTTCAAAAATTGAAAAAAATCTGTTTGGCTAAATAACCTGACAGTAATATAAAAACTTTAACACTGGGTGAGAAAATGATTCTACCCTTGGGTAAAGTTAACCCAATATTTCACAAGCACTATACTGACATAAACTGATCCAGTGATTTTTTGTGTGTTCTGAATGGCAATCATCCATATTATTTACTCAAAAGCACAATGACACATAGTTGTTAATATGTTGTACGTTTATCTAAACAGACTCTTGTTCAGAAGAATTCTCTGGGTGAAGAGCCTCCAAAATCAGCGTTTTTGGCCATATTCTTTATATGGCAAACAGATCCAAACACCTGACTTTCATGCAACACTGCCTGAGAAAAAATAAACAACCAAACTGTGAAATGCTGTGTTCAAGGATTTGTCAAAAATGGAAACACCAAGCTGGTGGGAAATGCCCATCTTTAGAGAGTGCAGAAGAACTCCAGGCTCCAGTTTGTACCACACTATCACGCTCCATATTCATGGGAGGTGGAGGCGAGGGCTCTTATAATCCTCGCTGGAACCACTCTGTGAGAGATAATGTCTCTACTGACAAATCCATCCCATCATGTACCTGATAAGGCTCAGCTTGCACACAAAAGGCCAGCGGGTATGAACATGAGCAAAATTGAAGGCATCAATACGAAAACCGAAGATAATCTTTTTCTTTTTTTACTGGACTGTGAGAAATGAATGGGCCAAGTAGGACCCTCAGATGTATCAATCATTGAATAACATTTGAAACAGAGGTGTAAAAGCTGGTGTGCATATTATTTGGAGACAAGGGCAACACACTCTTATGAATTGACACTCTATAGATACAGTACCAGTCTTTTCTTTATTTTTATTTGAATTTTTTTCTATATTGTAGATTAATATTTAAGACATCCAAACTATGAAGGAACACATATGGAATTATGTGTTAAACAAACAAATACTCAACAAACCAGAATATGTTTTATAATTTAGATTCTTCAAAGTAGTTGAATGAGAAGGTGTGTCCAAACTTTTGACTGGTATTGTTTATTTAATTAAAATAGACAATTAACAAGGAGGCCTTCAGTTAAAAGATTATTGCGTATACATGAAATAATTCACTGTTAATTATACTAACCTCTTCTGCATTGTTGCACTCCTGCTGGAGAAAGCAGCTGTAGGTAAGGTTGAGTGTTTCCTTTGAAAAGCACGAACTTTATGCAATCCCGGCTTTGACAAAGATGCTAGATGTGATGAAGTGTTAGAAGGATACAACATTACCATCACATTAATCTGTGCATCTCAGACAATACTGCCAGATTCTGTTGCTTCTGTCACGGATGTGGTGTGGACCCAAAAGCAGTACGACCAGGAGACAGATAAAGTTCTGGAGCTTTATTTAAAGCTGAGCACACAGCAGACAGACAGGCAGGGTCAGACTCACATTGGGAAACAGGCAGGGGATCAGGCAGACGGAAACCAGAGGAAGCGGAGGCTAAACTTGTGGTCGGGGACAGAAGGCTAAGGTGGCTAACCGAGGCAAAGGCAAGGTAGGGGAATCCGGTGGTAGGGGACAGAAGGCTGAGTCATTGACCGGGGCACAGGCAAGGCAGGGAAGTCCAGACAGGCAGGCAGGGTCGGCAACGGGAAACGGGAAATCAGGGCTAGAACTCCTCCGAGGCCGCAGAGTCAGAATCCTTGAAGGCTGAGGCAAGGCGGAGATGCAGAACCCCTCTGGAGGGGGCGAACAGGAGGACAACCAAGGCGGACAGGCAGAACCCCTCTGGAGGGGGCGAACAGGAGGACAACCAAGGCGGACAGGCAGAACCCCTCTGGAGGGGGCGAACAGGAGGACAACCAAGGCGGACAGGCAGAACCCCTCTGGAGGGGGCGAACAGGAGGACAACCAGGCGGAGAGGCAGAACCCCTCTCTGGAGGGGGTCGGCCTCTCTGGAGGACGACCAGGCCGACGGGGCCTCCCTGGGGGTCGGCCACGAAGACGACCAGGCCGAAGGGACCTCCCTGGGGTCGGCCACGGGGACGACCAGGCCTCTCTGGAGGTCGGGCGAGGGTCTGTCGAGGTGGGCGGATCCTCTCTGGAGGTCGGGCGAGGGTCTCTCTGGAGGTCGGGCGGATCCTCTCTGGAGGTCGGGCGAGGGTCTCTCGAGGCGGGCGGATCCTCTCTGGAGGGCGGGCGAGGGTCTCTCGAGGCGGGCGGATCCTCTCTGGAGGTCGGGTGAGGGTCTCTCGAGGCGGGCGGATCCTCTCTGGAGGTCGGGTGAGAGGCTCTGGAGACAGGGGCTCTGGAGACAGGGGCTCTGGAGACAGGGGCTCTCGAGACTGGGGCTCTGGAGACAGGGGCTCTGGAGACAGGGGCTCTCGAGACTGGGGCTCTCGAGGCTGGGGCTCTCGAGACTGGGGCTCTGGCGGCAAGGTCTCTCGGGCCTGGGGCTCTGGCGGCAAGGCGGGACCAGGAGCAGGGGGATGCTGCGACACAGCGGGAACAGGAGCAGGGGGACGCTGCGACCCAGCCGGGACGGGACCCGGGGAAGGCTGCGACCCAGCCGGGACGGGACCCGGGGAAGGCTGCTGCCCAGCTGGGACTGGAGTCGGCCGTGGCGCCGACGGGACGGGCGGTGCAGGAGTCGGCCGTGGCGTCGACGGGACGGGCGGTGCAGGAGTCGGCCGTGGCGCCGACGGGTCAGGAGGTGCAGGAGTCGGTTGGATTTAACTTGCACAAAAAATAAGTTTTTAGTGGAAGTTTTTTCCCTTATAAACTTATTGAACAAAATAATGACTATGCAAACAAATTGGCTCCTGTTACATATGACAGTCCTCTCCTTTTTTTCTTTTCCTGGCAGAACAAATTAATGAAGCAGCCACTGTGGGTTGACTTCAGGAGCAAGTGGAATTTTCTTTAGCTGACTATGATCACACCGCGCTTGAGTGCCCTGGCTGTCTTTTATCGAGAAGACCCTGCTTGGGAACCGCAATATGACCTTCTACCAAAATCACAAATACAAGTGAGACACATACCGTGCTAAAACTTAAGTTTAATTAGTGGTTTGTAGGGAATACAAAAACTGTAGAGCCAGCAAAATACTTCACAAGTAAGAGCTGTGCGGTTGGCTTTACATTGTGGTTAGGTGTTTGCACTTCCATCTTCCGTAACCGCTTATCCAGTTAAGGGTCGCGGGGGTGCTGGAGCCGATCCCAGCTGTCAATGGGCAAAGGCAGGGTACACCCTGGACAGGTCGCCAGTCTGTCGCAGGGCTGACATATAGAGACAGACAACCATTCACACTCACATTCACACCTAGTGTTTGCACTTCATACTTGTTAATGATGCTAGCAGCAACGCTAAAAGTCACTACTTCGGTCCAGACTGAAATATCTCAACAACTATTTGATGGATTCCCATAAAAGTTTCTGTAGACATTCATGGTCTCCAGAGCATTAATTATAATATAATCAATTAATCCTAATGCTAATTTATCCTTGGGGAATCCCTTGACTTTTCCTCTAGTGCACCATGAGTTTGGCACAACTATTGTATAGATTGCCATGAAATTATGATTGGTTAGTTAGTGAACATGTTAAACTGTATCAGCGTTTTCATTGTGAGAATGATAGCATGCTAACGCTAGCATTTAGCTCAAAGGAAAGCTGCACCTAAGAACAGTCTGATAGAGCTGCTAGCATGGCTGTAGACTCATGCTGTGAGAGTACGTTCTTCTGTTCTTAGTGTGGAACAGATGGCACACCCAAGCAAGTCAAAGTAAAACCATGTTCATTTTTAATTGTACAATATAATTGTCAAGTGAGCTAACTAGCCTGCAGATATTTTGGTTGGCAACAATCGGGGTCTATTTGCCATTCAAAAGAAAAAGAAGAAGAAGAGGAAGCAGCCAAATTTTGCCATCGTTATTTCCTTTAAGTGCACAGCAGCTCTGTTTGTTCTAGCTGTTTGTTTCCTCCAAACTTTACTTCTGTAATCAGGACAGAGTGTTCTGTGATATTACTCTACTTCTATCGATGATAGCTCACATCTTACCTGTCTATGTAGATATGTTAGTTTTTACAAGACAGTCACAACAGACTCAATCCTCCAGTTAGAAACGCCTTCCCGGTCCTGCTTGCCACCTTCAAACTTGCTCAGACTGAACCCCAAGATGAACATGGAGTGACATGTACAGTTTCCTTTTAATCATCAACATGTAAGTTGCCTATTTCTTTGCAGTGAGTATATTATACCTTTACCAAGACCTTCCCCTTTCGCAAAGATCAGAGTCTTAGTGTTCACACTTACTTGGCAATAAAGGCTAATCTTATCTGATTAGAATTCAATACATCTGTAAGAATATTGGGATTACTTTTTTTCCTGAATTATTGGGCCTAGTTAATACAATGTTAGAGGGTTTCTTTCTGTGTTAACATCATGACGCTTGTAGCTCAAACACAGTCAAAGGGGATGGACAATGTTTTCCTCATTTTCAATTTATAATGTGAAGCTGCCTGTCATATTATCTGCCCAGAGAATTGTGGTGCTGCTCTTTACATTCCTTATGATGGGAATTCAAAAAATGCACTGCAGGAATGTCCTACTGTTTTTACATGTGTTTGTTGTGTGTCGTTGGGCATCCCTGTGTTGCATAATGACAATAAATCATCCTTAAATCCTTGAATATTCCAGTTATACTGTACTTCCTGAGGTAATTCTAGTAACTCTTTTTCACATTGGTTTATGTCAGGGTTAATCAAATAATTTTAATTGTTTGTCAGTTGTGCAATTTAAACTATTTCATGCACATGATGTTTTTGGACACAGGACAAAAAATACTTCCAGTTGAAATGTAATCATCAACCTGGTTTCCAGCAACAGCAGGTAGCTGTTTTCAGCAGAGACACTGCAGTTTTCAGAGAAAAAGCTCAAAAGACATATTAATTCATCAGGAAAAATCTGAATAAGAGCTAAAGGGAGAGTGAATATTTATTCCCATTCATCAGGTGGACAGAAACAATGCTCCAAATATAAAATTGAAAACTGTTTGTTATAACAACTTTAAAATGTGATGTTATCAAAGTGTGATGGTTTAAAGCTTTCTTCGCTGGCACCAAGTGTCCAAAAACCATAATAATTAATAGTTAATGGGCATTATACGGTGCAGCTCAAAAGCAAAGAGGGGATTTAGAAATTCTAGCAGGCAGTGAGACCTTCAGAGGCCACTACAAATCACAGACGTACGTATAGGTGCTTGACTACAAAGAAATCCATTTAAAGTGGTGAAAATGAAAACTGAACTGAACTGCAGCTGCCTCATTATCCCCTCTCCATGATGCTTACCAAGGTACAAGTCTGAACTTCTTAGTTTCGTCAGACAGTCCAGTGAAACTCAGTATATAACCTTCTCATGCTTCTTCACACAATGTACAGCTCCTGCCAAGTCCAGAACCTTTTCAATTCTGAAACACCCAAAAAGCCTCAGTTTCACTGATCTGACTTCTGTCCATGTCTTGTGCTACAGTTGGTCAGCTTAAGCACGGAAGAAGACATGGCCAACGAAGAAGTTATCTCTATGAACAGATTTAGGCAACAGGACAAGATTTTGATATCATTCTCGTTTCTGTTTGTAGTTTGAGTAGTATTAACCCCTTTGAATCTAAGTAAACAGTTCATGTCGAGAGCAAAAGAGGAATGATGTCCTCCGTTCTCTCCTCAGCAATCATGGACTCCCGGGGGCAGAGTTAATAAATGCTTCTGCACCAAAATGTTGCCAGCTATTTCCTGCTAGCTAGAGCAACAACTATTTCTGAACCAACTGACTTGTTACTGCTGCAAATAAACACAGCGCAAAGACACTATAAGCCTGCCTTTTATCATTTTTTTGTTTATTTAAGAAAACTTTTTAATAACTAATATACACTCACTGGCAACGTTAAGAGATATTATACAACCAACCGATGATTAGCACTTAATCCTGATGCAGTTGATTAGTAACTGCAACTTGAATAGGATTATAACAGACTCTTTTCATTCTCAACATAAGGTTTTGTTTTTCTTTTACATTTTTTACACAAGCATTGGTAACCTGCAAAATGTCACTTTATTAAAGGAAATACTGTTCTTGTCATTTTGCTTCTCTGTGAAAGAACATAATTGCACTCCCATTTTAAATTTTTCACATTGCTTTGAAGAAAAAAATATAAAAATTGAGTGGTTTAATGGGTTAAAAGCATGCAATTTGACCAATTGACACATGATTTGACCTTATCAGTGATTGGTCACTGATCACATGTTCTTTCCAGGGAAGGTCAAAACAGGGATTATCTAGCACACACAAAACGCATATACTTTTAAAAAAGCTCAATGAATAGAAATGTTAAGCCCTGAAAGGTATTGTATGGTCATACTTTAAATATTCTTAAATTCAGTCTTTACAAATGAATCACTGTATCTACAAGTAGACAAGGAAATTGGTTCGCTGTAACTCATATATTTCACTCCAAAATAAAACTGCAAATCAAAACACATTGTATGTAGGCTTCAGCTTGTAAAATAAATGCACATTGGAGCCCTCATCCTGATAAGAATTATTTTATTCAATAAAAAAAGGAAATACACATACAATGCCATTAAGACGTTTGTAGTTTTCTGCAACAAAAGCTGAATTGGGTCAGAAGAGGACTACTCTATATTTCTGAATGGTACCTCATGCTTTTAGGTGTAAAAGAAAAACAGGTTCCCAAAACATTTAAAGCTGAATTTCACCAAAAACAACATCATCATTTTAAATTGAAGGTTATTTTTTGGGGGGGGGTTGGTGGTTACCAAAGTACTCTTACTCTCATGCAACACTGTGGGTTCATCGACTAAGTTTAAACTTTTAATAAGAATTCTTGTTCTTGTGGAGTGTTAACTATTTGAAATGTAAATAATGCATTTGGTGTCCCAATCATACTCTTCTAGTGGAAGTGAGCATGGCGCATCACAACGGGAGCTGGTGGGATAGCAGCCGGACATGTGGGCGTTAGCTGCAGGCGCGAAGCTTCCGTCCTGCCCCCAGCAGGTTTTTATCTCTGTCAAAATAGCCATTATGAAGGTAAGAAGAAAAATATTATTATAACAGGTAATTCCAAACTTTTGAAATACAGTGCACCCGTAAATTTGTTTAAATGCATGATATTATTTATAATCCATTTTTGTTTACTTGTGTGAAAGTTGTATAATTTAATGTCTTCTGTTAATTAAAGAGCGCCATGTAAATATGGTCCATGCTCTGTTTCTGTTACTTACCTGCACAGTGATATTTTCTTCTTTGTAATCACTGTGTGTTATCGTTGCTTTTTGAGCAGCTACTTTGTCACAAAAACAACAGTATTGCATCCAAACAAACTCACATGAATTCAATTAAATAGTCAGTTAAAAGACACTTTGAACTCGATCTGATTTCATGCTGCACACAGCGTGAGCAGTAACAGCTGGACAAAGTAGAAAGGGGAAAGTTGGACGTGTGTGCCTGCAGCTCTCCATCTAACAGCTTAATGTGGCTGCTCCTTCCTAATCCGCTGACAAAAAAAATGCAGAAATTGATTGTTGTCTTGTTTTGTGGCAGCTTAACTTTATTATTAAAAACTTTTGTTTTGCTCCCCGAACCCTTCTAATGTAAAGCAGGGCTGTAGGATGTGCAGTTTACATTAGCAGTAACTAATGTAAGCAGCAGTGTAAAGAGAATGGATTGTAAGCAGTGAGGCTGTTATCAATGAGATCAAATCATTGGGTTTAATGATAATGCTGCATTGTTTTCCTGTGTAGGAAACATTAGTTTCTGTATTCCTTGGATAACACAACTACAGCCCCACCCTTGTCTACTGGAGGAATGATGATATCTTGATTATTCAAAAGTTTATTCAAGGCTAACCACTCCTAGGATCTTTGGTGTGAAAGAGTCAGCATTTAATAATATACCTCAAAATCCACTTTCATAGTTAACATTATCGGCACTGGACTTGATACTGTAGGTGAGCAGGATTGAATTTGGGTTTTAAGTTGGTTGACGCATTAGTCTTGTCAAGAAAAACGTGTGTGGACCATTTTATAAATCCAGTCTAGTATGTTGTTGCTTTAGATAGAAAACTAAAGTGTTCTTTGTTCGAATCAACAACAAAAATATCAATTACCTCCGAAACTGCCTCTGTGCATGTTGCCGATGTGTGTCCTGCATTTGCATGTGCTTTGCCCGTAGGTTGAAAACACAACATGTTTAATGTATGAGGTTACTGCCCAGATTGCCACCTAATTAGTGGAATCACAAACATCCATGTGACAGCACTTGAGTGTTCAATAATACCAATTATAGATTTCTTTTTCACAGTATGTCATCAAAGCACCTGGTCTTTGATATAAAAAAATAAAAAATAATTTTCCCATTATCTAGAGCTGTTGGAATGACCCTTCACAGTCAGCTTGGGATTTGTGTTTGAGTGAAAACCTCAGTATGGGAGGACAGTGCCAGTAAAGCACCAGGGTAAATTGCTTTTATCTCACTTAATTTTAATGGAGTACATCTACTGGGAACTACTTTAGCCACATTATAGTCTTTACCAGGAACAAGTGCTGCAGATGTTCTTATTTGGGGACTATGTGGAATCCACCCTGTGGCCACTTCACATGGCATTCTGACTTCGTGTTTTTGTAACTGGTGTGTCCCATACAATATCAATCCAAAAGTATCTAGTTACAACAACATTATATCCATATGCGATTGTTGAATATGTCATGGGTTATGTTATTTCTGGGAAGGCTTACCAAATGATTTTAGGACCTGGTTGCAGTGATTTGCATTTGGCATGTGTTGGACATGGCTTTGTGCAGCCCATCCTGTTCCTGCACACCAAATTCCCCCCAAAACATTTATTCATGGGCCTTGTTTTGTGTTGGGGACTGAAATAACCTTCCCTACAAATTTGGAGGCACGTTACTCCTGTATACATTGGCAAGCAGGGTTCTTCAAACATTTTTAATGACTCCAAACAAACTGTCTTTACTGCTCCTGCAGAACAGTTCTTTGAAATTGCTTTCCAGGGCTGTTTAGCGAATGGCGAAACCAAGAACAAAACTATTGTGATGCATTTTGATCCTTCAGCACTCGGCAGTCATTTTCTGTTTGCTTGTGTGGCCTTCCTCTCTCAGGTTAACCTGTTGTTGAGTCTAGACTTTCCCGCTTTATAACAACAGCACTTACAGTTGACCTGAGCAAATATAGCAGGGCAGAAACTTGACAAATTGACTCATTAGAAAGATACAATCCAATGACTGTGAGTTGGAAGTCTCTGTAATTAAAAAAAACATTTTCCTCTTGAGATCAGGGAGCATACGAATTTACAGATAAAAGAAGGTCACGTTGTCACTCAACGGGAATGGAGGTGTTTGTAGCTCTGTGGCTCTTCAATATTTGTTGTGGTGAAACAGCGGAGACAGTGACACTGTGACAACCCTTGAAAGTGCACAGATACCAGAAATTATATATACATAATTATAATAAACAGGCTGTATGGAAGCACATAGGGGTCAATATTAAAAAAACATGAATATCAAAATGTAATCCCACAATAGTTTTATAATTTTTCACATATGCGTTATTTGAGTAAAAATGAAAATGAAATAATGAATTTTTCATTTTTGCATACTTATGTAGGCGTTCTATGAATTTATTCAATATAAATAAAAAGCTTTTCCACATTTGACTTTTAAAGTGGTCCCCTGCTGTACAGTGGACGATAATGCCATTCAATTTGAAAATAAATATGCAAATCAAACAATGTAATCTGATTTTCCAATTATGCGTGTAATATATTTGAGTCAAAATGAAAACACAATTTTCTAATAATTTGAAAACGAAAACTGCTTCTTACAGAGGAGCAATAAAAAAGCATCCTGACCGGAAACATTTCAAACTGGCAACAGTTGTGCACGGCACAGGACAGCAGGGCTCTACAGCGGGTGAATAAATGTCCAAAACATCATAGGCACCAATTTATCAGGAATCAGTGAAATTCTTGAGAAGAACAGCCTGCAAAGAGCTGAAGGGATTTTAAAATAAAATACCGAGCACATCCACAGCCTGTTCACCCTGCTGCCTTCTGGAAAGAGATAGAAGTATCAGCTGCTGTATCACCAGACTTCGAAACTGTTTCTTTCCTCTGGCTGTAGGTCTCGTTAACTCATCCTCCACTCTCAATATAAAATATATATTTTTTGTAAGAGCAAAATGGGACGATAATCTGAACAACCCTGTTGTAAAATTACAAATTAAAAACCCTGTAACCTGGTACTAGCAATACAAAGTATGGTCACTTATTTGGTGTACAGAACATTTGGCTTGCTAGTGGTAGTGGTATATTTTTTTGTCATTTTAATTGGTCACCATGCAAATCCTAAGAGATTTGGTCAACTACCCAATCTGATAATCTGAGTAGATATGATGTATAGGTATAATGTCTGGATATTCTGATTACACGTCGCACAATATTGGACTTTTTTTAGAGATCGAAAAAGCATTCTTGCCAAAATGCAGTCGCTTTTCTTTCATGTAACAAGTAAATATATTGTAGTTTAGAATATACAGATTCTGTGTTGGGAGCTTTAAAATAAATATTCCATGATCTTTCAAATACTAAAGTACTGAATAAAGCAGTAATTTTTTTTAAATACAGAACTGCTGCACAATGATACTTAAGCAATTTGTACAATAGGATGTGTGATTTGGTTGGAGCTTTTGAATATACAAATAGTTTCTGGAACTAGAGCATGCTTTACATTTTTGGAGGTTTTGGACAAATGATTCAAAAATGTTTAATCATAATGTACTTCCCTAGAGAGAGAGAGAGAGAGAGAGAGAGAGAAAGAGAGAGAGTAGAGTAGACGTGTTAGGTACTTTTGTGAGATTAGATTAAGACTTTCTTTGGGCATTAAACCCAGTGTTACTCTACAGTTGATCTGCAGTGGGCATCGGTAGAACCGCGTTATACAGTATATGTATGGTGTATGAAATGTATGTAACCTCAATGCGATGCATTTAAAACAACTATCAAAATCTGGTCACATCTCTCATCTGCATTCAGGCGATGTTTCACCATTGCTCTACAGATTACAATTACCGAATGGCAATCAACCTCAAACACAGACAGACAACCCCTAAGCTCATACAAAACAAGCAGCTCTGTCTTTTTCCATCACGCATAGAACGCACTGAACAGCACTGTGTAATAACTGGGGCTAGCTCAAGGCATGCTTTTCAGAAATGCAAGCAAATGGTTCAGGATTGATTTATTGTTCTCAGCCAGACAAAAATGATACTTCCTTAAAAAGAAATCAAACGTTGTTCCAGGGCTGCAATCCATTTTATAGATCTAGTCTTGAAATGTGAGAACTTTGACTTGCTGGTGCCACTAGTTGAAAAGGTTTCATCCTTTGAGCACCATGGCAATCCATCCAATAGTTGTTGAGATCTCACTTATAATCTAAAATGTCATCGTAACACCTCCCACATATGTTCGGAGAAAGATGTGACAGCACAGTATGAACCTATTATTCATGGAGAGCATACTGAGAAATAAATGCTAGAAAGTGTTTTCTAAAATGTTTTGTTGATTTGCCACTAATTTCTAGTTGCAGCTGTGAGGGGAAGAAATATCAGCTGGCTGCTTCTGTTTTTAGTGTGATGACTAATGTGCTCATTGATTGAAGGGAATCATTGTGTATTTTGTCAAGGCACATGTTTGTTCACATTTAAGCCACTGAATAGGTGGCTTGTCATGGGACTGCACTGTTGTGCTGGAGCTAGTTTTCAACTTAACCCTCCTGTCGTGTTCGGGTCAAATCTGATTGATTTACAACTTTAATCGATCATAAATATTGTGTTTTACATCTAATTGCCTCAAGGCCTTATGATATCCTCCACACAAGGCATTTGAACATGTAAAATTGCTGATCACCACTTTCATTGAATTTTGAGTGGTTTAGTCAACTTTGTTACACCCATGGTGTTCCCGGTCAAAAGTGACTGCCATAGGAAATGAATGGGAAACACTAGATTATGTCCATTCATCAGATGGAAAACAGCCCCACATTTTCAGTGTCTATTCTTTATAAATTCACAGAAGTTATTAATGTAAACCACTAGTCTGAGACATTGTTTACAGCTTAAAAAGGTGTTAAATAAAATTTGGTCATGATTAATGTTTTTTGTGTTAATGTAAGAGCAGTTAAAACAGACCGGTCTAATTTGACCGGGAACACTAAAGTAAGGGGGCAGAAATGAACACGACAGGAGGGTTAATCCATGTATTTAACAAGTGAAGCTCATTCTATGAAGATTCTAAAGTGCAGTGTCTGAATGTAAATAGCACGGCGCAAAGATGAAAAGAAAAGGTGGGATGAAATTGATTGAGTATATTGAAAAGTCGGTGAACATCTGACTCATAGCTCTTGACCTTAAGTGAAAGACTGACGTCAAAGACGCGACAACGGCATACAGAAGACTGGTAAACCATTCATGTACAACTGGGTGCCAAAGCTCCCAATTTAATTTTTTGACACCTAAGTTGTTGCAGCAGAATTTTATTGAATGGCAATAGAAGTCAAGCCAAAAAGTGACCTTGTTTTCCACCTACAGTAGGCAAACATGCATTTATGTGAAGACTTATCAACACTTTATTATTTCATAGGTAAAGCAATAACACCTTCAAATCTTAAAGCCTGAAATTGTTCTGCCTTTTCACAAAGATGTCATGAAGAATAGGTGGACTGAAACACGAAAAGGAAGACTACAGACAACAAATAATTTGAGCAAATGTTTGCCAAATCTCTCTATAATTGCAAAGAGGTAGCATCAAATGCCCAAATCTGGAAATATAGACCGCTATATTGTAAGAGTAAATGTTACTTTGGAAGGTCAGTGAACTAAGTTAGCATTGAGATGACCTACATTCTAACCATAAACGTTGGTAATAAATAAACCTCTCTGAGGTGTAAAAGAAACAGACAGGGAGCTGCAGTGTTGATATGTGATGGCGAATTGTACAGACTTTCTAACTTAATCGCTGCCGTGACTGCATTCTAGCTAATAATACGGACCACTATGCATGTCACTCACTGAGGCAAATTGTAGGCACTGTACCATACGGCCATATACAGTACCAGTCAAAAGTTTGGACACACCTTCTCATTCAATGGTCTTTCTTTATTTTTATTTTTTTTTTTTCTACATTGTAGATTAATATTGAAGACATCCAAACTATGAAGGAACACATATGGAATTATGTGGTAAACAACAAACCAGAATATTTTTTATATTTCAGATTCTTCAAAGTAGTCGAATGAGAACGTGTGTCCAAACTTTTGACTGGTACTGTCCTATATTTACCCAGCCTACCAGTTATTATTAGAGCCATTAATAGATTGACCCGGTTATAAATGCAGTCAAGTAAAAGATAATTGTTTTGTTGTGTTCCATATCTCATTAGACGCCAATAACAAGGAAAACAAACATGTAAATTGAGAAAAAAAACACCAATCAACATCATGTAATATGATTTTTTTAATTGTGTAAAAGCATTTTTTAGTGAAAGGTGAAACAACACAGATATGATGGGTTACTTGTCACTTGCCATGCCTTCCCCATTAACTTTAATAGGACTGGCACCAGAGCAAAAATAGAAATGCTGTCACATTGACGCAATGACTCTTCTTCTCTTGTTTTATATATTCCTTGTTCGGAGAACTGTTGCTATTTACCCTTCGGTTATTCAGAGCTCCACACTCTCGGAACGACAGAGCGTACTCTGGGCAATCTGTCTGAAAAGACAGAGCAGCAGTGAGATAAGCGCAAATGTTTGAAAGTTACTTGTCTGTCATACTATTTAATAAAACGTTTAGCTACCTTAGCCGGGTTACATTTTTGCTCCTACTGTAACCTTAGCTATAGCCTACGTTTTCTAACACATTTTCATAGGCGTATTCTTACAGTCTCATGTGTCGTCATTATTAGTAATCCACACTCTTGCACAAGAGGCACTATTTTGCAATATAACTATAAAAAGTGTACGATAACAAAGGTTTTCTTTCATTAATTTTAACTAAGTACCTCTAATTCATTGATATAGAAATAGAACGCTCTGTTTCTTCAAACAACCTTGCTTTCATTTTACTGTAGAGCTTCAGATTGGATTTTCAAGGGAACCCATTGTCTATAGAGTGTCACCAAAACTTATGAGTTCTCATCCAGAAGTAAGAAAACCTCATTCACAACACAATAACTAAACACCCACCCTTGGAACAGGATAACAGCATGACTGAGAGGACTTAACAATGTAGAAGTTTTTTCATTGTTCATTGATTAAGTTACTTTAAAAGGAAGCTTTGGTGAGTTTCTTGGAGATGGACAAAACCAAGTCACAATGAGGTTGTAGTTTTCATGGGAACTGTACTTTCTTTTTCTGTGCTCACAAAGTAATTATTTTAACTTTGTACAATAATGAAGGTTTGGCTTAAGTGCTGGATGTTGATGTGTCATAGAAGATAAAAAGTAAACAATTCTTAATACCTTCATAAATATTTTAAAGACTGAAATGCTGAATTGAATTGAGTTTCAGAAGCTGCTTTAGAGGCAAGCCAGACCATGACGTCATGATGTTGGTTTCTCCATATTTATTACTCACCTGCAGCTAAATTGTTCAGTTTACTACGTTCATTGCACACACAAAAGCCATCTTGAGGGTCCTCATTGTTGGCTGATTTCTCACCATCATCCTGTTCAGCATTTCATCTGTTTGTCTTTTTATTGAAGCTATCCATCTCCTACCTTTCATGTAGTATTCCCGAGTATCTAACAGCAACTAATTTGTCCCTCCGTCTCTTTAGCTCTCACTCTGCTGCCGCTTCCCTCTATCGTAGTGAGCGTGATGTGTCTTTGCAGGTCCCCTGCTGTTTCCTATTTTCCCATCTCTGAAAGGGTTAAACAATTTTCCAGCTCCAAGAATTGATCTACATACTGTGCTTTCCCCCATTTGTTTCCTTATTTGGCCAGAGGCGAGTGTTCACATTTTATGTAATTATGTTAAAGAGGACCATCTCAAAAGCCACAAAAGATATGTGAGCTTAATGAATGATGGTAGAATATAAATTATATTTTCCTTTCATGAATGGGCAATGTTTAAATCAAACATTAATAAATTCCACTTGTCTTTTCAGCGCATGGTGCTCCCTATTTATAAATACAATCTACAGTCTGTGAGTCAGTGTCACGTTAACTCTCTGAGCTCCTATAAAAAAGTCTTAAGGGAACTTCAGTCCAGAAATAAGCTTTATTCTCACATTTCATGGCCACATTTACAGTCCCATCCAAACTGAAAACATACATATACTGTGGGCTCTGTGTTGTCTATGTAAAATCACACAATTTGATAAATGTAATGTAATTTGCTCTCTACTTCTTTTAGTTTTGTCTGGCTCACCATGGCAGAGCTACAAGTACTGAATGGACTTTGTTCTAGTATTACAATTTATTAATATTGGTGCAATATCTGTGCTTCTTAATCTGACATACTGTATTTACTTCTCAGTTGTTCTGGAGGGTTTTTATTATGTTGCTCATAAGTTTTACGCTTGCATTGCCATGCAATATATTTAAAAAAGGTATTTGTGCGTTGTTCTTCTAGTGCAACCAGGTATTAAAATAACAAACATTAGTCTGGAAATAAGACCAGGCAACAATCAAAATGCAAATACCTTAAAACCTGTCTGCATGGAAACACAGAAAATTCAAGAAAAGTCGAAAAAAGCAGAAAAAAGTTTTTACCCCTAATTTAAGTGGAAAAGTTGGGGTATCAATAAAAGCAACATGTGACACTGTCACTGAAGACAAGAACATCTGCTGATCTGTGGACCCATTAGACTGTAACCGTCCTAATATTAATACATGAAAAGAATACAAATGAAGCACAGCATTAGTTCCGGCAGAGCACAGGAGTTCACTTGGATTAGCTGATTGGCATCAGCTGTCTGCAATGTGCTTTAAAATGATCCAATCAAGCATCCAATCAAATGTTTGTGTTTATTTTGGGGGATCAGCTCTCTCAGCAGTCCTTTATTCTGCTCGGATTCATGGAGAGCTCTCTTAAAGCCGATATTCGCCACCTTTTATCAGTGCTGATGGTAAATGTAGTCCACTGAAGAATAAAATCCCCAGTCCATGTTATATTAACCGAGAATACTGAACACTCGCAGCCTATATGTGTGTCTAAATGTACCAGGATGCATTGCTTGCGAGCAGCGATTTTGCTGATAAATTAACAACATAAAATCCCTTGACATCAATGAAGGAAACATTCTTACACATAATCATAAAATATACGTCATTCAAACTGGAAAAAAACAACACCCCAAACACGTCCTCGTTAGCCTTTCCACTGTTCCAACAATCAGCATTTATGGTTTTGTCGAAGTAAATGCTTAAACAGGCCCTATTATGTTATTTTCCAGGTGCATATTTTTATCTCTAGTTACAGTTACAACAGGTTTACATGCGTTAATGCTCATAATCCTCCTTGTTTTTTTCATCCTGGCTGTCCTGCAGCACCTCTCCTCACCCTCTCTCTGAAATGCTCCGTTGTAGCTCTTGCTCCTCCCTCCAGAAAGCAAAGTCTGCCCTGATTGGTCAGCTAGCCTGCTCTGTTGTGATTGGTCAACGTTTCACATTTCAAAAAACTTCAACTCTTTTGTTGTTTGAGGGCCAAACTAGCCGGAAGCAGTTTTACGTCACTTCCGTAACACTGTGACCTCATAAAGTTACAGAAGTGAAGGAGAGAATTCAATGGAGCTGTTTCAGGAGCGTCTGAGGGGAGGGTAACTCCTTTTAGGAGTGGACTTCAGGTTTTACACTCTACGGACCTTTTACATGTACAAAAAAATATATAACACACTAAAGAAGAGGGAAAAAGTGGAAACGCATAACTCTCAGAGTAAACTGTGAAAATATGACCACTCTAAATACTGTTTCCCCCCCCGCTGTATCTCTCTGCCGTGTCGGCTGCTCTGGCATCCAAGTGCGTCACTGAGATGAGTAAGAACAATAGAATTTGCAGCTGGCCAAACAAACAAAGAGAACATTAGTAACAACCGCAGGCTTTTATTTTTTTGTAAATGTAGACCAGTGCTTTTTAAAATTAAATATTCTCATTCTGCTCTTATGCGATGGTTTAATGGACCAGACTGTATAATTAGCACAACCAACTATTTTATCTCAATACACCCAACTCCCATAACAGTTGTGGATGGAATTAGAATGGCATCAGTCAGTTTTTACTTTTGTAGAGTTTCTGGAATTGCGTTTAACATTTATGCAAAATTTGGACGCAACTTTTTGGATGGAGAGACAACCCAATCTACGTACAAATAAAAATTTGACCCATATGCTCATTTCATAATTTAAGGGGTTTGAAAATGATGGTTAACAAACTTTAGATGAATACCGATGACTAAACGACTATTCTCTGCCTTTTTCTTTTTAATGTTTTACAATATTGCACATTTAAATGCTTGATGTTTCAATTGAATGTTTCGTATCACCAACCTAGAAGATGTTAACACACTTCATCTCAGCAGGAGACTCCATTTGATGTCAATCA
This sequence comes from Anoplopoma fimbria, assembly GCF_027596085.1. Lineage (NCBI taxonomy): Eukaryota > Metazoa > Chordata > Actinopteri > Perciformes > Anoplopomatidae > Anoplopoma > Anoplopoma fimbria. Next base: position 19,672,744 of record NC_072464.1, on the reverse strand, counting down.
GGTCACACCTAAGAGCCTGATCAGACCGTGCACGTATTGCTGGCGGTCTCATAGTAGTTTAAATGTATGCAAACAGCCTATCCAAAATCTAAAGTATGCCACTAATTTACCTCCTGTTATTTTCAGCCCCAACCACAATCAGGATGAACGTAAACGTTAGGGGGTTTTCCATGCTGATTTGTTATCTCTTTACGTAAGGCGCTCAGTTACACAAAAGCATCGCACAAAAAGCTCTCATTGAAAACAATTACCCACCCGTCCAGCTAAAATACGCTCTGTCTGATCAGGGCCTAACAAAACTCTTATTTGCATGACTTAGTGTTTGTGGGTGTGGGTGCTCTGCCTTTCTTCTCAACGGCTGGGCTGCAAGACTACAACAAACCGCAAAGCACGAAGAGTATGTCTTTGAAGAAGACAACAAAGAAGAGTTGGGGAGAAGGATAAGTCATATTTACATACGGCATAACCTCCAGCAGTCAACAAACAAAGCACAGAGATCTGTTAGATAACGCAAAAACTCTTCACACACTAAGTCAGATAACAAACATACAATAAACATCTGCCTCCTGAACGCCTATTATGTTGTAGCATCTCTATTATTGAGCAATGCTAATTAGACATGGAGAGAAAGAGCAATGCACAATTAATTGCGGTCAAATTATGTATATCCCCCTATGGCTTTGTTTGGAAGAGCTCAGACATGGTGGCAGACATAAATATGTGGGCGAGAACTTGACAATTAAGAGCAGGTCCAATACCATTTTAGGTGTATTGATCAGGCTGATTTTAACCTTCAATTAAAATACATCTTCTCTATCCATGCAATTTTCACAGGTGAAGTCATTGACAGTTAAATTACCAGGTCAATGAAAATACATCCAACCTGGATTTTTTTTTTCATTTTGATGCTTTAATATGCACTCTGGCACCTTTTACACACGAAATTTACATTTTTAATCAAGGATAAATTTAACAATGAATCCTAGCCTACTGCAAAAACTATCAAGATTCTGTGATTTGAATTGTCATGGATAAAAAAAAAAGTATGCTGTGATATATCTCCTTTAATGTTACTTTGTGTCACTCTCACACACACACACACACACACACACACACACACACACACACACACACACACACACACACACACACACACACACACACACACACACACACACACACGCACAGTTAATTTACAGACCTCCATTTATTTTGACAGGCTGCTGTGTATCATAGAAGTCTCTGACACACATTATTATTATTTTAATCCAGCATCACATTGGCTCTCATTTAAAAATATTCACACGCCTACACACAAAACGTTCGGGGTTAAGCCCCAACAATATGACCTGGCGACACCGATGCCCGTAACCATAGTAACCCGGCGCATGGCGAGAACAGAGAGGAAGGGAGAGGGGTCATGCTGCTTCTATAGCTGATTGACTTTAACAAGTCAATTCAAGTTATAGAAATGTGTTGACAGTGATTCATGTGCTCAGAATAACCCAAGTCCTCTATGCCAGATGGGAACACACTTTCATTATAAGGGCCATTACCTTATGACTGATATCTGGACAATTCTGTATATGGTCCTGTTGTTTGAACTGAATAATGACGGCACACAACATACAAAACAACATACATAACATTTAAAAACAACACTCCCTGAATGCTTATTATTTAATCATAGTATCTCTCTCTAAAATATTGGACTGTTATTTTACACTTAGCACAAGCATTTCTATTTGATTGTATGTTTTTTTAATGCATTTGTTATTAATGGCCAGTATGTGCCAATGGATGAGGAATGGCTGATTTGTGAAGAAATCTTTTTTTGAACACCTGGATTTATGTAATTTCCAGTAAATATCACAATATAAGAAGTGTTTTTTTGTCTAAATAGTACACATGTTGGAGGTCAACAAGTACTACTCACCTGTCTTTTCAGTGGTTATGACTCCAGTCTGATCTCCAACACACAGCTCATACAGTAGGTACGTGGTTTGTTTACATGAGGTTAAGTAACAGTTGCTTTTACGCCAAGGTGTCTCTCTGGGAGCGAGTTCTCTGCCATCATTAAATTAGTTGTTCTGTTTTTCCTTGTTCAGCTTGACCTAACGTTACTTTTCATTTCCAATTAATTTCCCAATTTTTTACAATTCCACAATAAATTCAAATTTGGAATATCTGTTGACAGCCCTAAAGTATAAGGTACACCTCCGACTCCATTAGCCAACAACATGCTGGTTAACAACAGCTGTGTAAGCTAAAGACATGCTAGTTAGCTAGTTAGCATTTTTACTAAACCAACCAGACCTCGTTCTGTTGCCTCATTCTAATAAAGAACCCATCTCATACACTTCTGTCACTATCATCACCAGTTAACGGCACGTAAACAAGACAACCTTGAAGTAACCAGTACACAAAGTTACATGCACACAAACACACACACTTTAACAGAGCACACACATTATGCATATGGGAATAAAGAGTGTATTATTTCAAGGGCTCCCTAGAAACCGTTAACATTTTGGGGGTTTTGGTTTTGAGGTCACTCTGACAAACACTGTTGAAGGCCACAGAAAATCAACATTTCAGTTTTACGACAAACAGGTAGCTGTGAATCCAATATTATATTTGCTAATGTCATACTGTGTTTGGAATTTTTTTTTTTTAAGGTGAAACGTTAAAAAACAATTTGTCCATCACATCCTATTAATAGACAGCTGGAATACCAATGAGCAGATTGACAGGTAGTTGTTGAAAACATTCAACATTTATCATCACTTAACATGGTGGTGGGGATGGAGTAAAAAAAGAGGAGGAAAGGAGAGAAAGGAGAGAAAGACAAACAAATATCAATAAGAAAAACAGCCATAGCATTTAGCACATAAACAAGATTCAAAAGACTCCGCCAATTTTTTTTAAAGATTCTGCTAGCGCAGGAGAGGCACATGTACAAAAAAGATCATATTTTTGTACTGCATCTAATGCATTGACAAACATGCATGCACAGACAAAAGTATTTTAGGCAGCCTTAATGTAGCCCTTCACATTCAGCAGAAAAGATGATACAACAAAGAAATCTGGATTTTAATGCTAAATGCTTGTCTTAAACAGTTCACACCCAAACCAAAAATTGTTTTTTTCAATCAATCAATCAATATTGTTTGTCTTACCCGTGGTCTGATTTATCAATTGTAGATTGTTTTGGTGTGAGGTGATTTGATAATCAGTTGACATCACAAAATGGGCTGATTGAACAAGCAATCACATTAATTCATCATGACACTGTATTTGTCCATGATAAGGATTCATCAGGACGCAACAGCCTCTTGCATGACAGATATTGTAATCAGCTGGAATTGTAATTAATCCAACATGAGGGTTACAAACTGCTGTAAATTTCTATAAATAACATTTTATATGAAGCTTTGGAACATGTGGAGAAGTTTCAAGTATGAAAATGTTCAAATTCAGCGAGCACTTTGGGAAGAAGAAACGGTCATCACATCAACACAATCCACAAGATGAGTTTTCTTCTACAGCTATCATGCTGCTGTTAACTTTTATTATAAAAGAATAAACAGCTTTTTTTCTTACCACACGTTTCCCCATTCCATATTATTTCTTTGTATTTCCCCAAATGTTTCTGTGTACTTTTTACTTAGCGTGGCTTATCACTTTCCTCTGTAGTGGTCCACAAGGTCACAGCAGGAGAGGTTCAGTTTACCGGAAACATAGAAATACATTTCTATAAAGTCAGACCAGCACAATCAACAGCATGTTTTTTATATGATTGACAACAGAGAGCACTATGGTGTTGCCCTCCCTGAGAGCTTCTGAAGGTGGTAAATGATTGTCTTCAGTTAGAGGGTCGACGCAACAGCTACCAATACTAAAACATCAATTTAGATGTGTCTTGCTTGTTAAATGAGTTGCATTTCATCTTTTGGCACCTTACAGGGTCAACAGAAATATCAAACATGTCAGGTTCAGGGTTTGGATAAACATTTGTTTGCCCTAGAACCTTTTTCAAGGAACACTGTAACATTTAGGGGATTAATTGGCAAAAAATGTAATATAATATTCATAACTATGTTTTAATCAGTGTATAATAATGAATTGTAGTGTTTCCGTTGGCTTAGAAAAAGGCATGTATATCTACAAAGGGAACAGGTCTTCTTCCACGGAGTCCGGCATGTTGCACTGCCTTTTTTCTACAGCAACCCAGAATGGACAAACACTAACAGACACCGGCACTTGCGAGAGCCATTCGCGATTTTACATTATCTAGAGGTAGGGATGCGTTCCGAAACCCAGTGACTTTGCTCTTTCTGCAAAGACAATATTCAGATATATTTAAAATGTAAATTCTAATCCTGTTCTGGATTTATTTGCAGATGGGTATTTAGTTGGTTGCAATCTGCAACACACCACTAGATGCCAGTTAATCTTACACACTGTTCCTTAAAGAGTTTCAAAGACCGTGCTTTAGAGTGGATTGGGTTGGCTCAGCTCCACCTACAAACTTTTTCATTGAGCTCTATCGCATGTTTTGGCAACTGCTACAGTGTTTCCTCCTCATCCTCAGCTGTTGCACTGGTACTAAGAACAGGCACATTTTCCTTCAGCGAGATATCGTCCACCCGTTTTGGGCCGCTGTCCTCAGGTTCCTCGGGTATGGATGGGTCCGAGCTACTGATCACGTATCCTGGGAGGGTGCTGGTCACGGGGGGACCAGTGCTCCGATAAACACGGCTTGAAACGAGCGTGGTGGAGCGTGTAGAAACGCCAGCCCCTGCCAGGTGGGACTGGCTGCTGGTGCTGTTGTTGTTGATGCCAACAACGACGGAGCCGTAACGGTAGCGGCCGCAGACCACTGGGCCCTCCCACTCAAAGGCAAGGTTCCAACGCGTCCATGTTTTCTTTATCTCTGTCTGGACCTGTGGGGATGGGAGAAACAAAGGATATAAATATCAAGAATTATACTGCAAAATTATCTTGATTTGATCCAGGCTAATTCTCTTCTTTTTTTTTTTATTAAATGTATGTTTCTACAAACCTTTAAACTTTGTTTCTTTTTTTTTGTTTCTTTTGTTTCATTGAAGACTAATGATACTTCAGTGTGTACTTCAGCATATTCAAATTATAAAAACTCTTGCACTATGACAAACGTTCACAACTTCTAGGAAACGCAGAACAGAAAAAGTATCCCAAAGGAATCATGTTTTTGGCCATGTGACTAATGTAAGTCAAACATTCATTCGCCTTTTAGCTCAGGTTTGGTCTCCACCAACTCCTGAGAAACATTTGTAAGTTTTTGAACTTGATGAACCTTTAATATTGCAAATCTCCCTGCTGTGGGACTAGAAAAGGATAATCTCATCTTGTCTTATTTTATCTTATCTCATCTAGCTTCATATTTTAATCTCCACCACTTAAAGTTACTTCAAGAAACTTTTTACTGGTTATGAAACAACCAGCAGAAGTAAGCGAGACCAGCAGCGATAAGATTGACTATTCCAAGTTGTTATTCTTCATGAATGTCTCAGATTGTTTGCCAGTTTTCAACTAAACTTTCTTTTTGTGGGAAAAATAACAAAAGCAATGCATTATGAGCAACTACAATTTGTGTAGAGCTGCAGAGCAGGGTGTTAATATTGAATATTGAAAACTTTCCTATTGTATTAGTCATTTGATCTAGTGTTGATTACAAAATAGTGCTTAATTAGCATTATCTAATTGAAAATATAAACCATCACTTTAATTTTGAGCTTGTGATCTACAATGTAGATCACAAAAGGCAAGCGAGAAAAGAACAGAGGGGGTTATGTTAAGATAAAACTGGCAGAAATGTCTATTCTTGTTGCCAATTGAGCGTGCTGAGTACAAAGTCTATGAGATAGAGAGATAGAGAATGACTGGTATCATGAAAGCTCTTTTAATCACATTTCATTTGAGAGGGCAAAAACAGATAAAGTGAAAAAATTCAGAACAGCTAATGTCGCTTTTTAATTCTTCAGCCATAGCCTTGATTAGATTATGTTTGCCACTGGAGTAATTATGCCCCTTTTCAGTGGTTTCTGTTCATTTGAAATGAAACTACAGTTTATTTTTAAGTGCTTGCCATTTTTTTAAAATTTGCTTTAGTTAAGTAGTGTGTGTGCTTTTCTGTGCAATCAATGGCATTTGGAAAAGCAATCCACTCACCTCTCCGTTGCAGAAGCAGTAGATAATGGACACAAAGAAGCCCTGAAAGAAAGAGATGGAGATACAAGTTGTGAGCTCAAATACAGATACGATCTATTATCAAAAGAAGTATGTTTGAGGTCATCCATCTCTTTGCCTCAAAAAGAGCTTATCTTATGAAAAAAACAATGACTGAAATGGTAATCTCTCTGAGAGTTCCTGTTCTGACCTCTTTCAACCTCTTGTACTTGCGTCTCACCAAGATAAGAAGTCTCAGGAGAGAGACAGTGTCTTTGTGAAGATGGGTTATGGGAAAGTGTATGTCCATGAATGTGTGTGAGTGCCTTGTTAAATTTTTTAGCTGGTGAGAGACATCCAGACAGCGACTCTTTGAGAAGTCTCCATTATCAGTATATGCTGGTTCATCCTAAGAATTGCTTTTCATTCCTCATTCAAGACCCCAATTGGTTAAAAAAATATTGTTTTACAAGGTTTTAGTACAGTTTGAAATAAAGAATCCTATAATCATAGTGTATGAATGATCTATCTAACAATAGTCAGAAATTGCCTCAAAGGAATCACTTATGTTCTTGGTTTTTTTCCCCAAGTCTCAGTCTGAGCATCTGTGTGCACATATGTGAGTGGGTGCAGTAAATATAATCTTTTCATGAGGGAACATGCGGTTTTCAGCTCGAGGTGCTTTTCAAATGTTGGCTAAAAGACCTCGAATACGTACATATCCATTATGTGGCTGAGAGTTGGGCAATGGATTCAATAAGGCTTGCAGAATCAGTAATCTCTTTTAAATCACTTCTTAAAACACATTTTTATAGATTGGCTTTCATGTGATGTCGTCGTTTTATTGGTTCATTTTCATATGGTCTTGGTATTTTATCTTATATTTGTTTACTATATTTTACCAATATCACTTGATTTTATTTATTTCATTATTTTATTATTTTATTTATTTTATTATTTTATTTATTTTGTTTGTTTATTTGTTTATTTGATTGTCACTTGTTATTTCATTTTGTTTCTTATGCACTGTCTTGCTGGCTGGTCTGTCGAAGCACTTTGTAAACCTTGTTTTTAAAAGGTGCTATATAAATAAAGTTATTATTATTAATATAGCCACAACATTTGGTTGTGATGGTGAGTGAAGAGAAGCATGTGAATGAAAATTCAGTGTCTTTGGTTTGATTTTTGTCACCACCAACATCTTTGCCATTATTTTAATGCCTTACAGAGCCTGGGTTCCATCATGTATGTAGTTTATTTATTAGTACTTAGTTCTTTTTGACTGATTCTTCTGTAAGCTCCCTTTTCTGCTTGCATAAACATGCAACGTTTGCAGGAGCATCAGCCTCCCAAAGTTTAAGCTCCAAACTGGTTGAGTATTTAGGTTCAAATAAATGATATGTTCATCAAAATGAATTGACTCAACAAAGTTAGTTCTAGTATAGTTTGGATTCTATGTAAAGAAAGACATTTCCAAGTGAATTTCCAGTTATTGTAACTATTTCTGGGTAAAATTGAGCTGTTTAGGATTCCTGGAGTCTATGTCACAAAACAAGTTAAATATGGTTGAGAGACATAAAATATATGAAATATCACAATGTTAATGAAGACATAAAAATAGTAGTTAATAACACATTAAATACAAAAAACAGTGGATTATTAACATAGAAATTGTGTGGAATAATATAGATCCTAATCCTCTGAACCCAACAATCAACCAGCAAGTTTTTAAAGACATGTCTTGAAGACAGATGCAAAAACAACCAAATCAAAGCTTAAAATGGTGATATTTCATCAAAATTAACTTATACTTACAATTCTTTAAAAAACATTAGATTCTGCACTCATCATCGTAACAAGGAAGCAATGAATGCCTCGGCTAAAAAGAACAGTGCAAATAATCCTTTTACAACAGTTTGTATGACATCTTACGAAAAGTTATTCCTCATTTTTTGTTCTTCTCCAATGTCAAGTGACAATTTATGCTCTTCACATGCATAGTCTTTTTAAAATAAACTTCCATCTTTACAGTATACAACTTGGTTAGGTTTAGAAAAATAATGTGATTTGGGCTAAAATGACAAAGTAAGCATTCTTAAATATGTGACAAAAGGATCAATGTTGGCTTCTGGTTTCACACGTTACACAAGGAAGTCTCCTGGTCAAATCCCGGTGTTTTTGGAACCACCCATCCACACTGACCTTCTCCTCACCTGGAATCTGTCGCTTTTTATACTTCCTGTTTCGCAATTCTGGGGTTTACATACAAATTGATTTTGTTGGCTACATCCAAATTAAAGTGCATTTCATAGGAATAGCTATAAACAGTGTGGAACAGCCTGAACACTATCGTAACAAAAACTGAAAGTTCGACTGAACTGTATGCTTCTGAACACAGCGGAGAGGAGAGGACAACAGAAGTTGTAAGCGGAGGTTGTAATAATTTAAATAGTTCCATAGTCTCATATCACGTTTATGCACCTGTTTGTTAATAATGTGGCTTCAAACAAATCAGCTCATGCTGAGGTGGATGGAGTGTTACAGCTGAGCGTTATATTCAGGTTGGTTCAGATTATCACAAATGTAAACACACAATTATTTCCTGGCTTTGGTTGGCAGACCAACACACAGATGTTTCATAACCACAAACCCTTCCATGTGTTATATATTTACCTCTGTAACTTTGATATCATTTATTTAAACTAGCACTTGTTGAAATACACATCGAAAATAAAATTGATGTGATTTAAGTTCTATCCCGTTTGGTTGGTTAAATGTATTTTTTGTCAGATTTTAGCAAAAATGATGTGCAACAAGATAAAACTCCCCACAAACATCTAACAGTACTGGTACATTTTTGCAGACTAAGCTGGTACACTGTTCCACACTGGAGTCTCCAAAACTGATTGACGGTCATCTCGTTAAGTCTAAAAAAAAATTGGTAATTTACAAAGTAAACATAGGCAATATGAGTCATTCTTCCTGTTTGTGATGACACCGCTTTGTGTATTTGCATCTTTTTGGTCTATTATCCATGAATAGGGACTCCATTTTTCCTCAAAGATAACCAGAGCTTGAAGTGGAAAAACAATATTACTCCCCTTATTCAAACGTTGGCGTGTGTATCAGCACTCATTAAGGGCCTCCATTATGATTTTTTACAATGAATAAAAGATATATGAGATATTGGGTTTGGGAGTCCATCTCCAAGAAAACTTCTATTCACATAATTTTGGACCATTATTATAATAGATAACTCCCAAAAAGCTTATAGGCAAAATAACTTACTAAAGTTAAATAATAATTTTATTATTTACACATTGTGTGAACATTTGATCCTTCTGGAAATGTTTGCCCTGTAAAATCATACGTTGTGCAGATTCAGAATACTTTTAAATACATTTTCAATAATTATTTTTGTTCAAAAATAAAAAAGCATTGACAGTTCACTAATTATTTAAAAAAATGGACGTGAGCGTTGTATCGATAAATGACAGCACCCTTGTTATCACGTCTCACCGCCCCTCCCTCATGCTGTGCCATGCACTGCCATGCATCAGCTCATCCAGATGGTCTCCACATTGTTTTGATGTTCATATGTCTTATGAGGCATGCCACAAAAATGCTGGCTCTGCGCTGAATTGCCCTTAGACTCTGATATGGAGAGGGCAGAAAAAGATAACTGGTATCTTGTAAGATGTGTGAAAAAGTCACAGTACCCCAAATAGTAATGTGTAGTGGTGCCAGTCCACTTTGAGCACTGAAGATAACTGGTGTTAAGATGGCTCTTGTAGTCAATTCCACTTCAAGCTCTCTTTGTGTGACTCAGTGCTCCATGAGACAGACTCCTGCTCAATCTGCTTGCCCAGATGGGCGCTGCCAGCATCTAAAAGGACTTAACTTCTTCAAAAGAGACTTCAATCAGATTTATTAACGTCCAATTTTTTATTCTTCAGCCTGAACTTTTATTATGGTAGCTGATGCTCTCTGTAAATAAACATACCCGCATAGTAATAACCAATTACACACAAGATGGGCCGATTGGAGGCAGAATAGCCCTATATAGACTTCCGACCACTCAAAGTGCTTTTAGACTAAATGTCATAAACCCATTCACACACTGATGGCAGGGGCTACCATGCAAGGTACCACCTGCCCATCAGGAACAACTAACCCATTCACACAGCCTTCAAAGTAATTTAGGGTTAAGTGCCATGCCTCTAATTGAAGGACAACCCGCTCTACCCCTGTTCCTACTGGCAAATGACTGGATCTCGAAAGAAACAACAGAGGGAAAATAGATGGGATTCAGTGGACAAGATGGGGACAGCTAGATGAAGTTGACTCTCTCTTTCACACATGCAGATACAAATGTAAGAGAAAGCGGATATATTCTCACAAGCTGACTAAACTTGGACTTACAACCAATACAGCAAAGACACAGGTGATGAAGATCCAACCCAAAACCAGCAACCCTATTCTCATGCACATCACTGCCCTGGAGGAGGAAGATGCATTCATACAACTTTGCAGCCAAATCAACACCAAAATTTGCATCTTTAACTCCAACGTGATGCTGTAGGTGGCTGTAGCAAAGTGCTACCCACTAGATAAAATTGTCCTTTGACCACAAGGTTGGCCGTTTAATCACTCCTACTGTTGCCATGTTGAATCATCTTTGATTGAGACACTTAACCCAACTGAAGTGACCCCACTTACACTGAACTGAAGCCCTCGCAGCCCACTGCTCCTAACTAAGATTGGTTAATACAGAGGTAAAATTTCATGTATTTATTTGCCGATTATAATAAAGGTTAAGTTTACGTAAGGATTGGAGACATGGGAAACAACAAACTGCATACATCCATTAACACCTGTGTTAACCTCAGGAGAATATACTGAACATCTGGTGGAGAGACAAAGAAAGCAATGTAAACAAGCCAGAATCCCATTGACACACAAATTTGAGAGTGGAGAAAGTGGAGTTGGCTTGGACACAACCTCAGAAAACCTGCCACAAAAATCCAGGCAAGTGTCCAGGCAGGAATATCAGGGAATAGGCTCAACTGGGGAGATTTCAAAAGAACCACTGACAACCGTGTGATGTAAAATTTGTCATTGGCTGAAAAGAGCAAACAACTTAAACAAAAAAAAATCAGGAGTCATTGCAAATTACATAACAACAATGTTCAATGACCAAGAATTTGAGGTCATGACAAAAAAAATAAAAATACATGAAGTGCACCCAATTTTGAAAAAAATGGGAACCAACTACAGATAATCTGGTAACTTGGTACTGTATGATTATTTACAATATGGTTTACATTGACAGCTTTTTCCTACTTGGGTCAAACCATTTTTTTTATAAATTGAAAGAAAACTTGGACTTTAGAAAGTAGACCTTTCTTCGGCGTTCATGATAGACATGTTTCCTTCATAATGAATCTTAAATTAAATCATTTATAAAGCATGTGTGGCTATTTTGGCTCCTGAAGAGACATTTCATCTGCTCCATCCATTTTAATTTCCCCATGGAAGCAGTCTTCCAGAATGAGTTCATTACAATAGCTCATGATATGCACTCAACACTGTAGGCCAATGCCAAAAATGCTATGATTAGGCACACACTGTAATTTAAATGTATTTCTTTAAAAAATTCTATTAAATATTTAGGAAAAGGTCACACTTAAATGTAATTTGAAATAGCTAATCTAAATTTAGGCATAGCTGAAATTATGACACTGAATGAGACTCATTATCAAGCTGCTTAACAGAATAATGAAGTGCAGTCTTGACTCTGACACTGACAGTCACCCACAGTCAAATGATGAGCCCCCACAGTGTGAGACTTTTGTGATCAATCTTTAAATTGTAAATTCAAGAATATATTGTATATAATTAAAGACTTGACAAAGTAACTGTGATGCCAATACTGCAGTCCTGCTGATATTAGTGCATGCAACCAACTTCAGATTTGGAGGTAAAACGGTTATTTATTCTCATTTTGAGTGGCCATGATCAATGGAATATTGTTAACATTAAAGGTAAATTATAAAAAAAATGTAAAGAAACATATAAACATATTTGTGGTAAACTAACACTCATGGGTGAAAGAATGGGACCAGACATTTCCACTGAAGTAAAGGTGGGTCACCGTTTTTGATAAACATAACACAAGACTTCAAGTGCCATCTTTGCAATTTCTTTAAAAGCAAATAAAGAAATGGCATGCAGTTATATTTTGGGGAAAGTTTTTGAAAGTAAATTTTCTATTTGTTTTTTTTTCAAAATGACCAGAAACAGAAGTCCACACATTGTTGGAGTAGCTTGATAGTCCTCTGTTGGTAATGAAGGAATGTACGTGTGTGTGTGTGTGTGTGTGTGTGTGTGTGTGTGTGTGTGTGTGTGTGTGTGTGTGTGTGTGTGTGTGTGTGTGTGTGTGTGTGTGTGTGTGTGTGTGTGTGTGTGTGTGTGTGTGTGTGTGTAATGGTGGTTGCTGTTGAATAGAGTTACTATGCTGACTTTGAGAATTTTACTTGCTGACATATTAAGAATGAGTCAGCCACTCCAGTAAAAAGACTGAACTGCTCTACCTGATCTGTGAATGTGAGAACTAACCATTATCTGGCTCATGCTTGTGTGAGGGCTCGCTGTAGAAGGGCATAGTGAGTTAAGTTTGAGGGCAGATTCTCACATGACACAACTGCAGTGTTATAATAACTGAAAAGAACTGCGTACCTGAAAGGAATTGAAGAACAGCTCACAGTACATGCGGACCTCCCAGCTCGATCCTTCAAATGTATGAGGCATCCCAACAAAGATGATGTAGTGGATGCCAAACACCAGCACTAAAACAAGCGTGGACTTCGCCAGTTTCCTATGGAGACACATACACGTACAGTACGTAAATATAAATGCAAAGCAGAGCCAAGCAGCAAGTATTTCATAATAATTGAATATCAGCTGATTATTTTACATATTTATCCTATAGCAGACTATATTATTCATAAGATCATTATAACAGTACATTTAATATCAATGGCAAATATATAATAAATAAATAAGAACTCGATTATATTGAATATATTTAACAAGTTCTTTGAAGAACATCCCAGGCCAAATATACATAACTGACAGCCAATTTAAAAAGTATCCCTGCAATGTACTGACATGTACACAACAAAGAACAACAAATACTGGCTCTTATTAAGGTTTAATGTCAATGTGGTGAGAATTTGCCGTTTGATAAGAGATTGGTATGTACTGTATATGTCAGAGAAGACATGCCATGGCATAATTTAGCAAAAGCATTAACTTGGCCATACTTCATACTGTATGTGTGAATGCATATAAAAAATGTGTGAATAGCAAATATCTTTCTTTCGTTTCCCCATCAAACAGAATAAAATAAATCGTGTTTAGTTTCAGTGAATGAATTAGCAGCAAATTTGTTTTATCGTTACTGGGTTAATGGCTTCAAAGACCCTAGATACTGAGATCAGTGATGCTTTTTTCTTGCAAAGCTCACATTCCTTCCACAGATTTTAATGAGTACATGCAAATATAACTTGATCTTCAGAGAATATCTATTTTAAGCGAATTTACTTGTAGGCTTAGTGTTAATGCGGGAAACCTGCATTATAAAGCCTGTTAAATATCCTTGGGTCCTATTTTTCCCAAAGCATATTACAGCTTTTTAGTCTTGCTTACTTCAGTCAGAATCCAGTCAACTAATCTACACATCTAAATCAAGAAGTGCCAGATGTTTGGATTTGTCCTGCAAAAACACTTTTTTTCTCCAGGGGTTAACTCCTGCTGGAGATGCAAATATATATTTTAAGTTGAGGTGTTTTCAATGCTTTGACTAGATTTGGAAATTCTTCTTTAATGCCAGAGAATTAAACTATTATGTGCCGTTCCTGGTTGTTAAATATCTTACAGCCCTTATGAACAAATTTTTTTGTCTAATAATCCAATCACTGCAGACCACATTATTAAAGGACACATATCATGCCCTTTTTCAGGTTCATACTTGTATGTGTGGTGTTTACTAGAACATATTTACATGCTTTAATGTTCGGCACACATTATTTTTCTCGTACTCTCTGTCTGAATATACCTGTATTCACCCTCTGTCTGAAATGCTTCGTTTCAGAGCCTGTCCCTTTAAGACTTCCTCCCGAGCAAGTCCATACAGCTCTGATCGTTTTTTCTGTCTATCTTATCTGCACTGTCTCTGCCTTAACAACTTCACAGCAGCATGGAACTCACGGTGTGTCGACTAAAAAATCCGGACTGCTCATTTAAAGAAACCATTTCTAAAAATGATTTGTGTGCATTTCTCCACGGATTGAGTATTTATATGGCATATAGACCTGCTTTATAATCAAAAAAGCCCTGTAAATCTCACGTTCTACAACATGGGACCTTAAACACACACTAGAGGAGATAACAGGTGTGTTACATTTACACAGGGATCATTTCAAGCAATATCTGAAAAAGATTAGCATTAAAATCAAACAATGCCATTCTGTATCTAATCCTAGATGACTGATTAAAAAAAATCTGCATACAGTACATCTCTCTCCTGTTCAAACCGATGACAGTGTCTGTGCCACACAGCCATGAAATAATGGCAGGTAAAGCGCAGCGGTCCTCCTGAAAAAAAAATGGTTCTTAATTTCTTACTTTTCATCCACGGAGACCATCTGGATTGTATCTAGCAGCAGCTTCTGGCATGCAATCAACATGCCAGAAGTGGAGATTCTTAAAAGCAGTTGATGTCAGTTCCAGGAAATTGTTAGCCATAACTCCAGGCAAAGAAATGTCACTGTAAGAGGGTGACCATCCTTTTAACAAGAGAAATTCTGAAAACCAAATATCTGCCTGATAAACTGTAAATTACCTGTAAGGAGAGTATGAGCATTCAATCACCATTTTGCTTCCAGTCACTGAACAGAACTGATTGCAGCAACGTCAGGCTGTTATCTTTTGATGGGACATGGGACGGATCTGTCTCCTACTCTGTAGCAGCTCTAAACTTTCACATGCATGTGCATTTTATTTGACTATTAGCATGTTAAGTGTTGTCAGTTAATTATAAGTAAAACATAATTTCAGCCAGGCCACATTGCTAAATATCTAATACATTTAATTAATGCAAAATGAAAACTAATCATAATACTCTATGGGATACATACTCATTATAATTTTGATTTACAAGGCTGAAAAAGAAACGGCTTGCCCCTGCAAACAAGATGTCAAACAATTATCTCCTTCTTTTAGCATTTCTATTCTTACTGCTGAGGGGTAACATGCAATCCATATCGCAATTTGCAGTCAGTTTCATTATTTTTCAAGAATTGCATTTCTTTAATTGCTTATAAAGCATCCATTGTAAACAGGCTGCTTATGATAATTCTGCGCCGAACGTCTTTGGTTTGGCTTTTTATGAGGGACATATTCATGCTATGTTCTTAAGTAACCATACTAATATATATATATGTAAATCAAAAATGTTATAGAATATTTATAAAACTGTAAACTATGAAATATAGAGCTGCAATAAAGTGTAGTTTTTGCTTTAATCTCCAGCAAAGTACTGGGATTATCATATTAAGCCTGTTTTATTCACACTACACACCTTGCTATCTTGTGCTTAGGAGTCTTGAAGTCCTTGTGGTTTTGACACTACAACACTGACAACATGTGGACAAACACTACAATATCTTTCACCAGGAGGAATCCCTGAGGAGTATGTCTGGTCTCCAAAATATATTTTGTCACAACCCGTGTCTTCTCTCATTGGCTGTAGCTCCTCGACAGACTACCCGTTAGCTTAAGCTTTGCATATGTACTTTATGCTTAAGTTAGAGTTTTATAAAACGTGGTCGGTAATTAAATCTATTAGACACCACTGTGTGTAATTTAATTTGACACAGGAATAAAAATAGTAAATGTATGTTAATGAAGCTTAAATCAATAGCTACGAACTTGATTGATGATTTTGGTCTTCTCGTAGGATTTGTTAACAATAACAAAATTATAGAATAACACCATATCCTTTAGGTCTTAACACTAGTTGCATCCCCACTATACAAAAATGGCTGATTATAATAGTTCTTGGTGGATTAATGGATATTACACGCACACACAGTGATTCAAACTTGGCGTCTTTCTTGTTAGAGTTGGCGACTTTTCAGACCCTTTCGGCGACCTTCCGCTCGAGTAAACTTAGATAGTGGCTCCTCTGGCAGCAGCACAGCGTCTCTCCCTCCCTCTTCTCTCTTACCGTCAGCACACAGGCAAGAGTGAGTTACTATGGTTACGGGCTTCGGTGTCACCAGGTCACTTTGCCGAGGTTTCACTCTGAACACGTGTCAGCCCGATTCAGATTTTACATGTGAGCCAAGGTGAAGCTCGAATGAGAGAAAGGCCTGCTTATTAAAAAACTTAAAAGCCTGTCAAAAATAAATGAAGGTCTCTAAATTACCTGGAAAACAAGTTACAGCAGGAAGAGTACAGGGGAAATGGTTGAGCTTAATTGACATGCATATGTAATAATGTAATAATGACATGCATGAACACTCTACCGGTTGAGCTCGTACGTTAGGTTTACATTGAGCCCATCCACGGAGTTATGTCATCTCGCAAAAACATATTCTGGTTTATCCCCTTGGCCTCAAAAATGTGAACCTCCCTTTCTTAAATCACCATAATGTCTTAACATTGTGTTAACTGAACTCAAAACGTTGCACACAATTCTGCAGCACGCAAATTTAAGTCAAATTCAAACCCTGGACACAAAGTGGATCTTTGGTTTTGTAGATACTTTCAGTGCAGAACAAACCTGTATTGTTTCCTGGTGTCGTATCTCCCTGCGTTTGTCTCTCGAATTTTAGTGGCCAACACTCGTACGATGTTCACAAACAAGATGAAGTTGAGCTGAAAGAGAAGAACAGAGATGGACAGCTCTTAATTTATGCAGTACCCGTCAGTGCTCTTAGTTTATGTAACTAGAACTGATTTATTATAGATAAATAAATAAATAAAATAATACAAAATGTTTTAATTGTTAATGACTTCACCGCGTGGATTTAATCAAAGAGTATCTACATTTTCAAGTGTGGATCCGAATTTGTACAGTATACTTGTCATTCATTTTATAATCACAAAGACACTTTTACTGCAATTCTATGAAAAACAAAGGAAACATATTTCAACATAGTCAACTCATGAACAAGGTAGGGTCAATGTAATCATCACCTGTTTGTACGTATCAAGTTACAGTATCTAGCAAAATGTTATTAAATTAATCAGTTTACACAAAAACTTGTTTGTGCAAGTCAACAAACCAACAAACTTGTCTCGCTAGAAAAATATGAACTATTAAACAGATTTAAACCAGGCAGACATATTAATGATTTTATCTTTAAATCGCAAAAAAAATAACTATGATTATACTTCTTTTTATAACTTTCTAACGAAGTATTATTCTACATTTGCCACAATATTTTGAATTCTATTTATAAAAAGTTAAGATAAAGCTAGTATTGAATGGCTGCAGTTTAATTTTGTGGACAACAAAAGTAAAAAGCTAAACAGGTGTGTGCATGCCCTAAAGTCACTTTTTTAGAGCCAATTCATTTTTGATATTAGCAAAAACTTTTTTTTTTCAAGTGGTGGGATTTGGTCTCTGAAGCAGTTGAGGCAAAGTAATTCGATATATGCAAATTTAGACACAATTTTCACAGCCAGAGGCTTGGGTCCCTGAAGCTATATCATCCTTTTAATCCTACCCTGGTCGAGCCTGAATGAGAAGATAGTAACAAATGGAGCTCCAGAATACATCTATAACATGCCAAGACTAACAATATCCAAACATAGGAAGAGATTTCCCTAAACCCAGAGCTCCTCTGCAGTTGCATACTTTTGAAATGAGTGAAATTAATTTCTGTCAATCTCCTCCTCATCTATCCTTCATTATTATCAAACACTGAGACACAGACAAAAATAAGAATTGACTTGAGGGAATATCCCTAACCGTATCATGAGGAAATGCTTCACCTATAATTAGATTTTGTGCAATAAGAGGAAAAAGTAGATTTTAGACTGAACCCACCCACATTTTTGTAAATATAAACAAAACAATTTACTAGATACACAGGGCTTATGAGATGTCTGCTCCAATATTTATGAAGATAACAATATGTGACAGGTGTTTAGCATGTCATTTCCCACAATATTAATCCAATTTAAATTGCCTGTGGATGAATGCAAGTTTCTTTTGAGTGTTGGGAAAACTGAAATAGAGATCTAGACATCAAGGTTGTATATAACTTGTAAATTCATGTTTATTCAATACATCACAGCATCTTACCTTGAAGAGCTTGTCATGCACACTGCACTGCAAAATATCAGCAATTTCTGATACACACGTACACAAACAGCTAGCCTTCAATTTTCCTCCACATACTGTATATTTAGAAGCTATCCACAGAAAAGTAATCAAAATACCGTAGGTGCTGTGAGGTATTGAGGCACAATCAAGCTCTATACAACTATTAATACTCAAAGCTTTTTTATAAATGTGTATAACGAGGAGAGTAACACAACAAATCAGGTTTTAGGTTAGGCTTCACAATAATGATAAATTCAAATGCCAGTTTTAATTTAATTTCAATCACTAAACACAATGATTCCTTGCAACTCCAATCAGAGGAAATGCATCATTTAATACAAATCTGACCAGTAAAAGTGGAATTCCAGCCAGGAAGCAGGAGGTATGTGTGATTGCAGGTCATAATCAGTGCCAGATAACGGCTCAGTCACTCATTTCGGCTGCTCAGAATGTGACTGAGACACACAGAGAGTTCATAATACGGAGATTAGAAAAATTGATTTCATAGATTAGAGGGCTGCTTTTTTCCAAAGTCTCAGTTTGTTGTTGGAACAGCTGACAACAGCATAGTCCAGAAAAGCTGTTAAAAGTTTATGTTTTATAGATTATAACCTTTTATTTTAATGGCTTTTTGATAACATACTATCAAAATTGTAAAGTGCCAGAGGATCTGCTGGAATTATTTCGGGACAAAGGCTAATAAAATATGTAACATTATTTTGCATATGTATTCTCTTGCACAGGTTTAAAAACAAAGTGCTAATGCAGTAAAGTCAGTTTGTCCACTTCCGCCTACATCCTGGATTTGTCTTTATGGAAAGTCAACATCACCAAAGTTCATCAACCTGAGTGAGATATTAATGTCTGAACCAACAGATGAGTCAGAAGGCTCCATCCTCTGGAGGACAGGAATGTCTGTTCTGACATTTCATGGCAGGTAAATATAGTTGAGATATTTCAGTCTGGCCCGAAGCGATGGAAGGACAGAGTGACTGACATTGCCATTCATAGATCCTGAGTTGTTTGATGAGTTCAGGTATTACAGCCCTGTCACTTATTAGAAGCCCATTTCCCACCAATACTTAACAAGGATCCAGATCTAATACATTTCATGAATTGAAGGTCCACAAATGTTGACCTATTAGAAGGGATTATAAGTAATAATATGCATTAGAGCATGAGAATTGTTGAATACCTACAAGGTAGCATGTGGTCTTATTTCTGCAGGTTGACACTTTCTGTAGCTTCAAGAGAATCTGTAACAGCGAGCAGTGCATGTGTCCTGATGAAGAAAAGCTGTCTCATTAGAATCTTGAGGAGATTTTTTCCAAACCCAGCTTGATAGAAGTTTAACTAAATCAGCAGACAGGCTAAGACAACTCAAGGCAGAACATGTCTTTCAACAAAATAGTGTAATTTCTTTCTGTGGTTTCATTCTGTGTTTCCTCACAGCGAGACGCTGCATAAACAAAACAATCTGCCTCGATCTTCTCTTTCCTTAATTTGTACTCTAATGGCTCCAATGCTAAAATAGTCTTCAGCCCGTAGAGGAGTTGTGCACATTATAGAGGGTAAAAGATAGAGCGAGACTGTTAATCCGTATTGATTTGCATGATATTAATTTTCAACAAATACTGTTGTTTCTTGCCATAAAGCTCATTTGAAATTTAATAAGAGGAAGATGTACAAAAGGGTGAGAAGAGCTTTTTCTACATATTGAATATTTTAGTCAATCACTTGTGCTTCTCCTCCCTTTTTAGAATATACCAGAGATCATTAAAAAAATGCACATTACTTTCTGTCCGAGATTTAATTGTGCACAGATGTTGTTTGCTTTAGTAGACTACAACTTCTTCTCCAGCCTGTAGGCGTTGATTATTTAATAATTGGTTCTTACTAACACATACAACCATCCAAGTTTTCTTTAACTTAAAGTTAGTTTTGTCAGTTTGCAATTATACCTATTATATGCTGTGCATCAGTTGTAAAAATCACAAATATAATGTTTGTTCGTTTTTAAAATATTGATGCGGACACATTTGGTGGGTATTAGAAAATGTAGAGTTGGTGACTTTTGAAGAAAGCATTGAATCTCAACTTTGAGTGTCCATGCAGAACATTAAGACTCTTCAGTCATTCATGCAAGAACATAATAAGAAAAATGACTTGATGTTTTAGTCTTCGAGATGTTTCATCACTCCTCCCTAGTATGTTGAGTTCAAACAATGATGTCAACAAGCAGAAAGCAGTTTGTAACCATATTTAAATCGTGGAACAATCTGTTGGACACTGGTACAAATCAAAGACATGGATACTGAAAGGAAACTAACATGACTTAGCTACTTACATTAATAATACACAATTCAATCATATTCTGGATATTATTATCCCAGCCTGGTACCTTTAGCATCTTTTTCCTTAACTAGGCTTTCACCTGATGTGAGAAAATGCTGCTCTATGCTGTGAATTTATATTGATTCCATAAATGTTATATGTGTATCTGATGCAATATTTATAATAAGTTTTTGGATATGCAAGGGTAAATGCATTTATTTTAACTAATAATTCAACTCTTGCTTGGAATACAATGAAACGTGATTTAGAAGTGATAAAGGGAAGTTTATGCCCAATGTGACATGTTTAGAAAACTATAATTTGGATTTTTACCCTAACTCAAACACACATATACAAAATACCCCCAATTTAGGATGACTCTTGCTACTTCTCAAGCTACAATCACACATTGCAATAGCAAACAGCAAACTGTATT
The DNA here is from genome assembly GCF_027596085.1 of Anoplopoma fimbria. NCBI lineage: Eukaryota > Metazoa > Chordata > Actinopteri > Perciformes > Anoplopomatidae > Anoplopoma > Anoplopoma fimbria. The sequence continues at coordinate 19,651,364 of NC_072464.1, read as the reverse complement.
TCACACCCACACTCTTACCCCAATGGCTGTCAGAATGGGAACCTGGTAGATCCACTTAATGTTACCAGCACTTAACTCCCAACACCTGCAGTTAACACAAATACAAAGGAGAGGACGAGGTGATGAAATTAGAGGAGCAGGAAAAATAAGAATGCAGGTTGAGTTAATCAAAAGACATACTGGAGAGGCGGAGAGTATTAATGTAGCACCAAATAAATGATTAAGTTCAGTGGGAAAGAGAAAAAAGGGAGGTTAGATATTACATTTTAAAGTAAGGAGTTATTTATATTGTTCCAGCCTTTTTTGTTTGTCAAAAGAATCAGAGGAAGGATGAAAACAACAAGAATAGCGAAGAGGGTGTGTGGAAAAATGGATGTTAACAGCAGTTAAAAATAAGGGGAAATAAAAGTTGGATTCCCTTACAATGCAGCTGGTATGTGTAACATGTCAATATAATTATTGATACATACATTTTATCAATATTGTAGTGAGCTTTTGTCTCATTCAGTTTCAGGTTATCCACAGATTGCACAGTTCAAACATCTCCTCTCAGTGTGATGGATGCAAAATCTCTAAAGAAAGGAGTCACAATCCAATAAGATCTGTCTGCACCACATCTGTTTTATGTGAAACAAGGCAAATTAGAAACACCTTTTGTAGTCCACTGTACATTTCTAAGCAGAAGGGAGGAAGGGTGGGTGTGTTAAGAGTAAGAGTACATAATATAATATTTTTTTAATTTATTTACATTGGATACCATCTGTACATTACATTACATTACATTACAGTCATTTAGCAGACGCTTTTATCCAAAGCGACTTACAGGAAGTGTATTCAACATAGGTATTCAAGAGAACTACTAGTCACCAGAAGTCATAAGTGCATCTCCTTTCTTAAACAAGCATCTCAAAGCATAAGCCAGAGCAAAAGTATAGTGCAGAGGCAGATTACTACGAAAACAATAATTGCAACTGTAGTATCTACGTTGTTTTTTATGGAATTAAAATGTAGACTGCGTTCAAATGTGCATCATCTTGGAACCCTACGATAAAAAAACATACTTTTCATATGTGAACCATCACAAGGAAAATGTGCATCATGAACACAAACACATAGCTTCACACATAATGTTTGTCTCAGGGGATTATGCAAATACGATTATGCAGATGTTTCAGAGCAGGCGTCAAGTCTGCCAGAAAGCGTTCTTTGCACGTTGCGCATACATGGTCTCTAGATCACAACCCCAATGTGGTGTGGGGGAATTTGCATGAAAGAAGAGTTGCTATGCATTCCACACAGATACTTCCTAAACGTGGTGAGAGTCGTGTGCTAGCTTGAATACTGGAGAATACAAAATAGTTGTAGTCTATACTGCCTATTTCTTCAATTTATAAAGTTTTACTTCACCAAAAGGCTGTGAATAAAGTACAGTATGTTCCCTGAGGCTGTCAGGAGTGTTATATGTGACATGTTGTTTTCACTGTCACTCATTGTCTTTCTTACCCTCTTGGGGACTGAGAAAAAGAGATAAAGTTAGCCAAATTCACCTAAACTTAGTGTGCTACACCAAGCTTAATGTGATTTACACAAACATGTATTATGACCACTTCTCTTCTAAAACAGTCACTTAAAAGATCCAACATCAGGGAACAACTACTCAGCAATTGTCGCATTAGCTTCTAGTGTTCACTCACATGAAAAATATTATTATATTTAGATGGAGACATTTTGCTGATGGCCAACAACCCTGTCTAGAGGGACTATCAATCTCAGAGACAGAAAAAAATGATTAGCAGTAATGAATTTTTGTATGTCCATTAACAGCTATGCCCTTCTAGATCTGTGAAGGTCCCCAATAAAGCCTCACAAATTCAAGAATATGCATATTTTTAACAGGAAGCAATAATCTTACTCGGCATTTCAACATCTTACGACTCAGCCTAGAGCCATCTGTCAAACCCAAAACAATTCTCAACAAAGGCAAAAGCTTAAATTGCATGCTGTCATTTTCTCATATCAACGTTTATTAAGAGGCAGAGGGAGGTCACATTTGGGAGGAAATATTATCACATCAGACCTCATTGAAATCAGCACTGAACTCAGCGGTCTAAGCCTCTAATGATTTGACTGCAAATGGATAAAAGAGATTGACCTTTGCAGTCTTACAATCCATATAATATTTAGCTTTTTGTTGGTGGAACTTGCAGGAAGCAGTTCTACCTCTATAGCACCACACCCTCAATATTAAGCTGTACAAATGGGTCTTTGTTTGTGTAGGGTAACCTTTGTTTTTTGACTACAACTATGCAATTTTGCATCATTTTCGAAGATTATTATTATTATAAATAACATCCAAAATGCGTAAAGACAAAACTTGCTATGGATAAATAATAATTTAATTCTTTAAATATCACAGCCTTTGTCTGATCATTTAATTCTTCCGACAATGTTTGCCCTGTAAAATAGTTGACTGTAAATCAAGAGAACAGATTCAGAAAACGTTTTAAACTATTTTTAATTAATAATATTATTATATAAAGTTAGAATGAACCGTTAAATTATTATATTATAACAAGGAGCTTGCAAACTAGAAAATGGATTTTCTGCAGAAAATGCAGTGTGAATGCATACAGCCTTTATGCTCTACAAAACATTGCCGGTAATACAGAAATGTATTGCCAGAAAATTTGTGAATCCAAATGCATTGCACTGCGAAACAGTCAGGAATCAAACTGCTCCATAAAGTGTACCTGATGTAACAACTTTTAAATGTTAAGCTCCTCTAACAAAAATGTATTCAGGGTCCTGCTGCAATTTAAATCATGGATATTTAATTAGATTTCACTGATGATTCAAATGTCACCATAATTATGCAATTATTAAACCATCCTGAAATTCCCTTTGTGTCTCGTTTCATGTTTATAGTCAAGCTTATTCTTTAGATTTGTTGACCTTTTCACATGTTGGTGTCTGTTAAAAAAAGATCTGCATTTAGACACCTCACCTTGCATCTGCTAGCGTTGCCCTGACAATCGCCCACACTGCCACAAAAACAGCTGGAACACCTGGAATTAACAAAGCAAAACACAAACAATAAGGTGTGGCTTCATCATAATGTCCCATGCTTTGAGTACATGATTCACGGTAAAGGTCACATTTCACATTTCCATTTAATTTCTTATACATGGTATCAAGAAAGGAGAGGTATGATCTATTAAGACATCAAAGAACGAGACTCTCAAGGAGCATAAACTCCCTTATGGGTTGTGAATCATTGGGGGGGGGGTGAGAGATGACAAAGTCTATTACACTTTTTAAAATAAGGCTCTCTCCAGAGGTTATACTGTTCTCCTTAGGGCTAGGCAATAGTTCAATATGATTATTTATCAACCTTAATCTAAATCATGCCTGGATTAAATAATTTATTGATATATTGTGATACACAATTATGTTGTCTACACTGATAATAACAACTATAACCTTCATTTCTGATTATTTTGCACTAAAGTTCTTAATTTAATGAGAAAATACGCATTAATTCACACAAGAGTATACAAAACCATGTGGTTATTTAAAATGACTACGTAATTATTTCATTACCAGAAAACATGCTATATCGGGGTATAAATCGTTATCGAGAAATTAAATGAGTTACATCTTGATCGAGGATTTTGGACCTATTGCACAACCCTAGTTCTCCTAATTGTTCACTGCGATGGTGAAGATAAACCAATGACACAAAGATCTGATCCACTCTGTATTTCTATCACCCATTGTGTATGGTCACCAATTATTTTTGAACATTCCTTTAAAGGCATCACACACATCATAAAATTCACATTTTTATATCTGCAAACATTTCTTTTCCATGTTTTTTTATTTTATTTTATAACGAGTTTACACAAAGACACAGACCCCCAGCCGATCGCACCCATTAGTCCCTCAGCCAAGAAGGTTATGTTTTCAGTTTTTTTTTTTTTTTTTGTTTTGTTTTGTCTCTTTGTTAGCAGGCTTACAGAAAAACTTCTTGCCTGATCTTCTTGACATTTTTTGGAAGGTTGTAGCAACAAATTTTGGCTGGGAAACACAAATATTTTTCAACTTTCCCTAACATTGTGAGATATGGCAAGCCCTTGGAGGAGGCCTGTGCACTGTGTAATCTTACAAACTGCCAAATCTGACATGTGACATCCCTGAACATGTTGTCAACCATGTGTCAACCATATCTTTTAAATATTAACCAGTATTCAAACTTATTCCATACATAAGAACTCAGGTCGACGACCAGGGAATGTGACAGATAATCTAAATCTAAAATTACTTATGTGGCTTCATGAATATATCTACAATCTTAAACAGAAGTGATAACATAGGGTTGGGATTTATTCTGTGCAAGACCGACCTCTCTCAGCAGAAATGTCCCTTTATCATCTAAAAATGGCAGCTTCCTTACAGTCACTATGATTAATCAGTGCATATTTAACTTGATGAAACGTGTTTCCCCATCGTCCTTTCAATTGAAAGTCCATTCCACCAGATAGACTCATTTTGAATGAATGTTGCATACTGACAAAGTGAGGAAAAGAGAGAGAAGCAGAGCCTAAGAGAGCCTCATGTGAGTGTGAGAGGAAAGTGCAGAGATGTAACCATTATCTTGACACTGATCACTGAGCACAGCACTGAAACAGCAGGGAGATATATGACTAGTTCAGTGGGCACTTGATGAAAGCTACTGATGATAATCAGAGCATTGTCATCTATAATACCAGCTTGTCAGAGGATTTGTGCTTCTGCCATCCATAGTAACATCGATCTAACAGTAAAAATCAAGTTTGCAAAGGACAGCTATCCAAAACGGTTTGACATTACAGTGAAATCAATAAGACATGTCTCCTCAGCACAATGTCTGATTTTTTTTACCAACTAGGAGTTGATTCCCGTCTTATCACAGGATTTCTTTCACACTATCGAGCCAAAGAAGCACAAAATGCGTGTTTAGATCTCAACGGAGAAAATAAGGGGTGGATGTATAATTTGACAGAGCTGTTTTTAGACCCGTCAAGAAATGCATCCCATCCCAGAGTTTCTTATCCTTTAGAAAAGAAGATGAGGACACAAAGCAGGTTCAAGCCTTGTGGATTTTTGTCACTATAAGCGCAATGGAGCAACGTTTTAATAAGAAGGTTTCCATTCTGTTTGTTGTCATGCACATGCGCTTGTATGAGTTGCCAAGAGTTTCACAAAAATGATTTCCGTTTTATGAGGAAAGAAACGCATTTAATAAGTCTGTTGACTTTTCTTTTGATCTCAGGAATACACACAATGTGCACTGGATAAAAAAAGACACACGGCCCCTTTAACAAACATCCTCCAAACCTTTATCAGAATCCAGAGAACCAGACATTATGGAGAATGCTAAAAGTCATGCCTTACCTATTTCACTCTTTAGATTCTACATTAATTACTATTCAAAACGGCAGTGATCTGTTAGCTTATGTTTTACAAGTATATTGTTTTTTGATATATTGTTAATGAAGACAGTGAATAAACAAATCACCTACTGCAGCTACAGAATCAGCTCTCTATCTTTGTTCCCCCTGTAGGTAACAATGCCACTAATCTTAAGCATTTAGAGGAATAGTTGTTGTATTAGATCATATGAAAGCACTGCAACTCATACCGTTTTTTTAAGCCACAAAAACAGAGACATTCAGTCTAAAGGATGCTGCCTCTGTCGAACTTTGGGCAATACTTCTCAGTAGACTTAGCATGGAAGGCTTGGAAATAAAGGAGGCGTTAACCCTAAAACAATTCTGACATAATATCTACTGCATGTTAGCAGTGTTTAAAACAGCATTACATTTAGAGAGAGTTTCAGAAATGGAGAAATCAAAAATAAAGGGAAATGTGGTTGAGCTACTTAACTGCCAAGCATAAATTATGTGCATTATTCATGTAACCAGACAATCATTTTTCATTCTTGGTGCTTCTTTTTTTCGTACAAAGACAAGTGGGTTTTCTCAAATTTAAATCTAATCTAATCTAATCTGTATTGTAACGTGAGCAGCCATTTAAACTCTTACAAGTTAGACAAAGATGAGACAAAGATCTGACGGTCTCTTTCTTTTCCTCTTGTTAACATCACTTCATGAAAATAATTCTGACGTGGTGTAAAAACCTTTCACCTTGCGGCTGTGGCGTAGTGGAGAGCAAGGTAGTTCTCCAATCAGAGGGTTGGTGGTTCGATACCCGGCTTTGGCAGTCGATGTGTCCTTGGGCAAGACACTTAACCCCAAGTTGCTCCTGAAGGCTTGCCATCGGTGTGGACTGGATGATGAATGTTAGTTAGAGTCTGATGGTGGCACCTTGATGGTAGCCTGTCATCAGTGTGTGAATGGGTGAATGATATGTAATATACTACTGACTGTAAGTCGCTTTGGATAAAAGCGTCTGCTAAATGACTGTAATGTAATGTAATCTTCTGATATTGAAATAGTACCAGCAGCTCTGTTGCATCTGATCTCCGGGTAATTTCTTTTCATACAAAACACAAGTGTAACACTCCAAAATATGCGCCGAACATGAGCTGACAATACTAACGACCACATGGGAACCATATATGGAGGCTAGAAAGCTGTTTAATACTGTACAATGACTAGGCTGCTGTGTTATACATTTTTGACTCAAATGTGGTTTGGTGCAGAGAGGATTATGCATTGTGTAGAGTATGTTAATGCATTGTATTGTCTGTATATATAATCATATTGCTGACATAGCAATTGTGACCTCTGTATTGGCTTAAGATTTCAGCATCAGCTACATTTTTGCTAAAGTTGGTGGAGAATTGTTTCGAACGAATGCTGCACCATGTCATTGGGGTTTTTTTCTGCTTACCCCATCCGATGAGGGTGAAGCCCCAGAGGTATTTGGAGTCTGATCGGAAGGCCATGAAGATGAGGCTGTGGAGGTAGAGGCCTTCTACCAGGATCCAGTAGTAGTTGGTGGCCAGAAAATAGATGAAGAGCAGCACTGTCACCTTGCAGCCAATCTGATAACAAAACATTAGCAATTTTATAACGTCCTATTTGTCCCTGACAAAATAATTGTGATCATAGTACAAACTATTCTAACGCCACAGGCTCCCCCCGATGATAGAGTAGATGATTTTGGCCTCTTGCTGTATAAATTTGCACAACAATGAGGTTGTACGCTCAGTGAAACTATCAAATACAAAGTTTATCAACAAAGGCTGTCAAATCTGCTTCAATTTAAGATTGTAACCACCTACGTTTGGCCCACACATTTCATTAATTGACAAACATTCATTTCATTACTATAATTAATATGACTATAATTTTGAATGATTTTTAATGATTTGAATTTTGAAATTATACATTTGGCTGCACAATCAACCTCCTACACTGTCTCTGTCATTCACAACTGATATCCTGACCAAAATGAGGAATTCACACAAGAAAGACCAAAGACACATTATTATTGTGCGTGTAATGCGATAATGTGCAAAACTGTAATGGAGTCACGTCTTATACCTCATTTGCCTAAGCTCACATTTCATAATTTATAAAGCAAGCATGAACAACTACGTTTATTTCCAAAGCACAGAACAAATGCACTTAGGATCATTTATGCACTTGTGAGAAGCCAGATAGTAAAATGGTTACTGTCTGCACATGGTGAATGCAAGACAAACTAGTAACATGTAGTAAGTCCATGCTGACTGTATGTGTTCACCGCTCACTAGCAGACCAGTAAAATTATGCAATTCAAAGTTTAAATAGTTGTAAATACTTAATTGTATATTTGTATTATGTCACCTAACTTTAAAGTTACTAAGAGATAATGTGGACAAGGATTAAACAGCATGGTTCAGTGCAAATCAAAATAATTGCTCTCACTCTTTTAGATTTGCAAACTTATCGTTAACCTGACACACTTATTTATGACTCCAATCAGCTGAGTGAAAATAATCAACCCTGACTTTTGAGGCCAATTTGAGATTACGGGATTTATCTCTGAACTCAGTTAAATAAATCGTACTCATTCAGAAGCAACATTCAGATCCCGGCTGAATCTAAATGGTGGAGTGCTATTCCCTTTCTCGGTCAGACTCATGACTGGAGCTGAGTCACTGATTTAATTCGTTTTTTTGTAATTCAATCTGAGAAAGAACAAAATTTAAGATACTGAAAAAGTAAATGTTTGTCATGTTCAATCAGAGAAGTGACCACGGAAGGTTTGTTGTTGAGGTGAATTCATAAGGATTTAGGAAAAGACATTGATGGGGGATATAGAATCTGTCTGATGATGTTTTTTTTAAATAAGCAACTTTATTAAGAACCATTGACTGTATATAATAAGTGGACATAATCATCGTGACGTCACCCATTGGTTTGTGGACTGTTTTTGCCATCGCCATCTTGGATTATGGCCATTTCCATCTTGTTTTTTCAACCAATGAACGGAAGTGACCATATTTGGACGTCATATACGGCTATGTTAGGGTAGCAACCTGTCAATCACAGTAAGCCCGCCCTAAAGCATACTCAGCTTTATGGTCTGTTTACTAAATGAACATCATGCTGTATTGAAGAAGACTTGAAACTAGCGGTTGAGACCATGAACTCATGTTTACAATGTTTACTGAGGGAATAAATCAAGTGAGAAGTAGAGTCAGTTTCTCATAGACTTCCACACAATTGGAATTATTTTTTTACAGCCAGAAGGGTCGCCCTCCGACGGCCATTAGAGAAAATGAAAGTTTAAGACACTTTGATGCCTGTTCAGAACTCCCAGAAAATGAGTGCAGTGACAAACTTGCTGTTGTTCAATTAAATCAAGGATTCACATCCAAAAGAGAGTCACACTTTCTAAGTCGGATGTTTTCAATTTATCGGTAATGTACAATTAAATTGCGCCGGCCGATGTAATTAAATGGCCGAATGGTGGATCGCTTTAAAGCAAGAAATTGTGGGACGGCATTATCTCCCTTCCTTTCTAAAAGGATGCTCCAGTGCTAAAGGAGATAGGAAAGGGAGCATTGAATCACCCTCCCTCATTATCTAGAGAACCAGCTCTTACTGTGGCTGCTACATAGATACTTTCAGCTCATTTCACACAGTAAGGCACAGTTTTCTTTTCCCTCTCATTAAACCATGCAGATGCCATAGCAGTAGCTGCTTCATTACACAACCAGGGCATATTTATATCTTAATTGTACAGAATGTGTCAGTGCATGATGGCAGATATGTTCTCTGCGCTGTACATTACACATAACATTGTACATCGTCAGATACAGTAGATACACATAGTGGATATTTTTGAGAAGACAGAAGATTTAAAAGTTTCAGTAATAGCTCATTATTATAGATTACAGACATTCTTAAAGACATTTGAAAAGTCAGTGGGTTTCTTTGTTCTTTGAAAACCACTTGCCGAAGTTGTTTTGTGGTCTCATTTAATTTTAAGTCTTTATTCTCAGTGTTACATTGGGGCAAGTTGCAGCAATGGGGGTCCTTGTATTTAACATCAATTCATTAATTCTGTGATGAGGCTTAGAGGAAGTTCAGTCAGGAAGACCATCTGTACACTCTTATTCGTTCACAAATCCCTTCTACTCTGTCAGCTGATTGTGGACGTTCACTTTTACAATAAACAACCAGATTGTGCAGATGTTTCCCTACATCAATCAAATAGTTGTTGTCAAATTTTTAAAACTGCTCCCCTCTTCTGCTGTCAGATGTCATCGCAGTTTGAACCAACGCAACCATCCTCCTCCCCATTAATGGTGGCATGATTTGGTATGACATTTGCCTTGGTGGAGTGAGAGCGTGAGACATAGCCTGCCTTTATTCAGGTCTAACAGACAAAGGTATAGTTGTTCGTACTGAGAGTAAAAAACATAATGAAAAAGGAGAACTGGTACTTACATACTGAGAATTGTCCAGTGGTGCCATGCTAACTGCCTTTATGTTGTCCAAAAGAGCAGAATCAAAGTCCTGCAATCTGGCACTGGAATGGACGACTTTGTCCTTCACAAAGATGCTGACTGCCCGTAGCATGAAGGACACAAACAGGTGCATGTGGATGTAGTTCCTGGTGCAGTGAAGACGCCTGTCATGGAAACAAATAGCATTCATCTATATAATTATGCAATCCAAACCTTTTAAGACATAAATCACATTTATATTAGCTCAGGTTGACCTGTCGTTGGTGCCGGTGTTGTTAAGAGGACAAATATGTGTTAATTGAGGTACAAGTCCAAGACCAGTCTTTAAGTATTGCTGAGTAGATATGTAACAAAAAACTAAAAGCCTTTAGTCTGGGTTGTTTGATGAAGCTGATTCTTTACATTCAACTATAATGTGGAGGTCGATCAGGAAAAAGAATCATTAAGGTGGCATCTATCAATAAATGTAGCCAACCAGTTTTGTGAAATGCCCAGAGTTTCTTTCTACTGTTAGCTGTCAATGCAGTAAAACCCTGACTTCCAAAAAGCATCAGCTTATCAAGCACCATGACATAGAGGTAGTTTGAATCTCAGAGCCTCAAATTCAGGTGTTTTTTCGGTTGCGTCTCTGCACTCACACTGCCTCCGCTGACTCTTAAGATGTCAGGGGACTTTGTTACCCACATCATTGTACGTCTAAAGGCCTTGGAACCACATCACACGGCTCTGACGCTAGCACATTATTGTTTTCCCTGCAGAAGCCAGCACACCCCCTCTTTCGAAAGTGTGAAATGTCATTTATTGTGTTCGGTGCCTGCAGAATTAGCAGAAATTGTTGTGGAGGTTTGTAGTTGCAGATCAGCTGAGGTGCTATTCTGCACCAAATACACAAAAATACAGTATATGTTCCTTCTAATCAGCACTAGTGGTGTTGTTGCTGCTCATAATTAATGTTTAACAAATCCTCACAACCTCCTGTTCAAATAACGAAGACATCACCATCTTCAGTGTCATATGATTGTTTTATCCTTAATTGGCTCTTAAGTATCAGTTAATTATTGTAGCGAGCACTACACCGCAGCTGTATTTGTGTTAAGTGTTGTAAATGTTTGCCTGTGTTTTTCTAATGTGTGTTTAGAGGAATATGTTTCTATATAATTTAGTGTTAAGCATTCATGTCCATACCATGGAAAGTTTATTTTTGCTAATCTTATTATTTTTGCAATAGGTATCCTGTACATCCCTTAGTTGCTCAGTACTTTAATAAGCCAATGGTTGACTGCGGTTTGCTAATGTTAATATGTTGTTGAGTGTCATATTGGGTGATGCAAATTATTGTGACAGTATATCTAAAGAGAATAGCAAAGAGAGCAGAAGAGAGCTGAGGGAGGCTTAGGAATCAAATATTTTTAAGCTGCTTTGTGATGTCAAACACAGAGCAGATATAAGTTTGTCAAAATGCATCTTGTCAGCTGCAAATGATCCATAAAATATGCTCTGTGAAGTTGTCCTATTTAATCATGCAGCTCTCTGAACACCTCCGGTGCTTTCTTGTCTGAGATAAGACGTTGTGGACTAACTTAACTCTCTACTTCCTTCTCTCCTAATGAAATCCTGCAACCTTCTCTTGCTCTGAAAGTGCTGAGATTCAAAACAAGAGACAGTTTCTTTTTAACACTGAGTGCCAACAAGTCATTACTGGAGACACAGTGTTCACTATGATGGATTACCTTTATGTGGAAGGTGGGAGAGATGCCTTTAAAAAGAAGCGAGCAACACTAGTGTGGCCAACAAAGGTTGATATTGCCTCAAAATGAGTTCCTTGTGATCTCAAATCACAGTCATTAGTCCCTCCACAGCTGGACATTGGGTCGTTGTACACTCAACCGCCCTTCTCTGTAGCAAACACTTGCTACTCAGGTTGTATGGATCTGTTTAGGATAGGTATAATTGTGGTAAATATTGATTATATTTACATCAGCAAAGGGGTTGTGCAAAAAAAAGCTGTTATTATTTTTGCTGAAAATCATGTTTTACATTTTTTTTTGTCCTCTCAGTCTCTCTTTCTGTCACCCGTCATATATACTAACTGTAATACAGGGACCGTTCAGCTGAGTGGGCTGTTCAGTTTCAAGTGGAAAGAGATTTCCAAAAGGTTTGTGAACTGCTGATGGGATGATTACACCAACTGTAAAATGTCATAATAAACCTGGAGAGCCTTGCTTGTGGAATTACTACATTAGAGCCAATGAATAAGATCAATCTTTCCACCAACAAGGCTGTTTGTGGTGGCAGAGTGAAATAGTTTTCTGTTTTACTTCTCACTAAGGGGGAATTGGATTAAATTAATGATTTTCTTCATTTTTTTTCTTAATCTTAAAGTAATTCAATTTGAAAAGGTGCATTATCTGGACCTTTCTTTCACAGAATTGATCTAATAGTATTGTTTCGTAATCAGTTGTGTGCATACAAAGTTGTTAGGTCACACGTCTGTTTGTGGACTTCAATGGACCCCCTTTGGATAAATTTGATCCAGCGCTTTTAGTGAGGATCTGAACGGGTTGGGGGTTCGCACTCTGATCACAATCCCCAGGGGTCTAGTGACTTTTTCAAAACCCATTCAACAACCTGAAAAGTGCTCCGTTGTCAGGACTTACACCATGCTGCTGTTTTTTCATAACTACAACAGAAACTGTTCAGGATACCAGTTGGAATGTGAAAATGCAGACACAGCAGAGGGCCACCTCCTGTTGTTCATCCACTTATGTGTGTGTGTGTGTGTGTGTGTGTGTGTGTGTGTGTGTTTGCTATGAGGAAAACATTTTATTGTTGATTCGTTCCAACATTAGAAAATCTATTTTTACCTGAAGTATCCAATGATGAAGATGGCCACCATCAGAGAGCTGAAGGACACAGCGTAGCCGATGGTATACATGACATACAGCCGCTCGAAGAAGTCTTGCTGTGAACATAGAAATATTTGCTTTTCAGTCCACTCTCCAAAGTTTAACTGTATTGCAGAGGAAATAACTTTTATGAGTCACAGTTGCTGGGATAAACAGGATGGTGCAATGAGAACAAGAAAGCAAGGGAACTCATTATTTTGTATTTACATTTTTGGCAGAGGATGACAAGTATTAAAGCTTAGACTGATGCTAATGCTGCTATGTAGCCTGCACATATGTCATATTAAGAAATGGATCACTAACTCAAATCCCAGAGCTCTTACTATGCCAGTCTAAAGTTGTTTAATAAACAGAAATAGGTAGATTCATTGAGTCTTAAAGTCTTAAATCCTTAATTGCTTACAAAACAACATTTTTCAGGTTGGTTGGGCCCAATTATTCAGATGACACCATTAACAAAAGATGACTTAAGCCATCATCGTAATATCTTTGTATTTCCACCAAGCAGAAAGTCCCTCAGGCATTGTGGTTGCTTAGATTAATGAGTTGCATATCAAAATATGAAGTTGAATCAATTTAAATGTAATGAGCATTTTAGCCAAGGAGATATCTTATAGGCAAAGTTAAAGCCGCAGCACTGAATATTTTTTTTAATCAAGTCAGAAGTCTGAGATTTTAAGTTTTGTGTTATTGCACGATGACCAAGATCCCCCCAAACACACTCTTTTCTGATGGAAACAAAAAGTAAATCAAAGCATCTGTAGTGTCAAGTAATTCAATGAGAGTTTACATGTATGTTTATGTGTATATGTATATGTATAGACTGCACAATATAATAAGTGTAAATCCCGTTTCAAAAACAGCTGCACACTCACTCACACACACAGGACCGAGCACATAACCTCTCTCCAGGCTTCATCTTGGAGAAGTTCTCCTACACAAAATTCTGTCAATTATTCAGACTTTTCTTTACTGGTGTTGTTTACTGCTGTAGAGTTTGAACTCCTCTGGACTAGAAAAGTAAAAAAAAAAAGAAAAAGAAAGAAAACAGCCTGAAAAGGGAGGGTCACTCTTCAGATGTACTCTACTGTTTCAGAAGACAGTAAAAGAGGTTCAATTTGATAGACAATTATATGGTAAGATTTGAGTTCGAACCTCTGAACCACCAACTAACTCAACGTGTCCGTAGATGAGATGAAGCCCACACGGTTGCATAGCATCTGATTTCAGTCAATTGTTCAGTCGGTTGGCCTCCACATTAGCTTCCTTCAGAGTCCCGTCACACTTAGAGCTTTGACGTCTACAATGCCGACAGCCTTAACGTTGACATGCCTAGCCATGCATGTATGGGAATAATATTGGTTTAGCTAGTTAACGAAATCAGCAATCGTACTCACCCTCCCTTCCTCATCAGGCGGCTGAAGGAAACGCAGACACTCGGAGTAATTGGTCCATGTTTTGTTCCAGTTGTCCACAAACACCCAGGAACCGTTGACATCACACTTCCTGTAAGCATGTCCTGTAAACACACGCTTTAACATGAATTTTGGACATTTACAACACAAAGCATTTCATGCAGGTGGATCTTACGGACTTTAGGCATTTGCCCACCAGTCAAGTAAATTGACGTTTTCACCAGCCTTGATATATTAGAGAAGCTGCACTCCCTAAACCTACACAGGTGAATTAAATTATTTTGATTTATTGGACCTCTTTTCAGAACTGTGTCGGAGTGTAGAGCCAGGGCTTTATTGATATATCTCCGAATGAATACGGTTTGACGTCTTGATTGGGACAACGAAGCCTCCTTGTTGTTATATAAATATGAGCACAACACAACCTGTTTGTACAATGGGATTAGTTGATGCCAATATCGGCGGTGTGAAAGCTCTGAAAAAAATTTACCGTGAAAAAATGTGTTGCTTTTTTGATGTGTAATATTTTTGTTCTGTGTGAAAGTGTTCAAAAACAAGTATTGCAAAAACAGTTCCAAAAATATATTGACTTGTGAATGAATTGCAGGAAAAAACATCCCCTCTGTGTGTTAAGGCCTTAATAAAACACAGGTATAAATATTAAAATGAATAAAGGAGCCATCGCTTAATATGATTGGAAACACCTGTGCTTTTTCTTACACCAAGTCGAAATGTCTGTTGTGGAAAAGTCCTATCAGTGCACAGAATACAGTAACTTCACATAATTATCATCATGGGTCCACCCATCTTCTGCAAAGGTCTAATTATCCATAATTATTGAATACACCTGTGTGAGAGTGTAAGACCTCAACAAAACAATGTTTAAAATATATTGTATGAATTCAAAAATAAAATTTAGATTTGGAATATTTCAGGTAGTTTAGTAAAGTAAACTAGGTCATGCAGAAACTTATATGAGAATATAACACCAGCAAAAGCAGTTTGAATCTCTATATTTAAAGTTACTTGTAGTTTTCAGTGTTAGTGATGGAACATCTGGAAAAAAACATTTGAAAAAAACTGTTAACCTTTGTGATTGAAGTCATAGATGTAAGACGGACAGGGGACCTTGGTCACCAGCCCGGGGGAGCCATGAGGCCAACAGATGAGACCGTCCCAGTCTGGAGAGCACACCTCATCTACGGCGAACAGAGTATAAAAATCAAGAGGGAGTCAACATACAATTCACATACTGTCATCTGGTATCTAGTCTATGTCTTTTTTGATTGTTGCTGAAAAGCTAATTTGTTATATTTGTTATATTCATAGATTGATCCTGTTGCTCAATTGGCAATCAAAATACTTTACTCATATATTTTTGAAGAAAACAGTACAAGTGATTATTCTTATGTGCATTTTTGTTGTTTAAACACAAATACTATTACGATTATGGAAAGCAGTGGGCAACAGATCAGAGAACAAACAGGCTGTGTCCATTCTGTCCATTTGAGAGAAAGATTGACTACAGGGAAGATTTAGCATTTTTCTAATTATTCTATTGTTCTTTCATTGAAATAATCTGCAATAGAAATGTGAGCTTCTATTTCTCTTTTAAAATCCATGTTGATCTTATATAATTTAATTTAGCATTATCATCTTTGACTTTTGACTTCTAAAAAACATGTTCTGAAAGCTGAAAATAAGGATTTTCATAGTCTAAAATCACCAAATCAAGACGAGGGGCAATTATAATAGTCTTTACTAGAAAGAAAAAACATCTTAAAACGTCTTTGATGTGAATCTCTCTGACATTTTCACAAATCTTAAATCTTGTGTGATCTATCAATGATGCAAGGAAGTTTAAGATTCATTTTAAGCCACTGTTCTTGGTCTTTACATTGTTTGAGCGCTGATGTCTGAAAGGAAATGAAATGTACAGTACCAGTCAAAAGTTTGGACACACCTCCTCATTCAATGGTTTTTCTTTTTTTTTATTTTATTTTTTTTCTACATTGTAGATTAATATTGAAGACATCCAAACTATGAAGGAACACATATTGAATTATGTGGTAAACAAACAAATGCTATATTTTAGATTCTTCGAAGTAGTTGAATGAGAAGGTGTGTCTAAACTTTTGACTGGTACTGTATACTTTCATTATTTACACTGTGAATAACAAATCATAGTCATAATATTCCCTTCGATGACTATTCTCCCATATACTCACACACTGCTTAATATCTTGATATCATATTGCATAAGATAAGATAAGATAAGATAATCCTTTATTAGTCCCGCAGCGGGGAAATTTGCAGGCTTACAGCAGCATAGAGTAAAGTGCACACAAGAGACATAGTAGAAGAAAGACAAGATAAAAATAAAAAATGAAAAAAAAATAAAAAACAAGTTTGCACTGAATCTTTGCTCTATACCTATTTTATAAAAAACATGTTCCTTTGCCCTTTGCTAACAAAAAGCCATTAAGAGGTTAACAGAAACCAATGTTTGTCAGTGCATTGTATTGTGAAGGATGGTTACAAAATAAAAAAACATTAGTCTGGTGAAACATGTGAGAGCCACTTATGGACATTGAAATGGACGCCCCAAAGATAAACGTGTACCTCTGCTGACTCATCTGCTCCCTGCTCTCACCACAAAAGGATTGTGTGACAGTACACATTGCAAAGTGCAACTTTCAAAAGCAATTCTCTTTCTATTCAACCAAGTGGCATATATTAAAATCAACCACTGGAACATGAATCATTGGAAAAGGCTACATTTTGAAAGCAGTGATTGGTCATCTTCTGGCTGTTTCTGTGATTATTTCATGCTGCATTGTAAAGGTTTAAGATTTAAAACAGTTGAAAAAATCATTTTTCAAGCTCACAGTGTTTTTGTTACAAAGTAACTGCAGCTTTGAAGCCAAAGTCCTTCAAAATAAATTGTACATCAGGTCAGATCACACTTTTTCTGTTGACCATCTTTTAAACCCCTCTCTCATTTGTTTTGGTTCTGAGATGCTCGTGTTATCGTGCAAAATCCAGTGGCTCTGAATGTCGTATATATTGAACCTTTAACATCTGTGAGCCACAATTAAATCACAACTTCCTGTTCTATAGGTTATCTGACAACAGAAACATAATGAAATGGGAGCAGATAAACGTGAGTGTGTACATAAAAAAATAAAGCATATAAATAAAGCTCAGATGATGATGATGAAGAGCAGAACAGGAGAGGACGGAGGTTTAACCAGCTGGCACTGTCTCCTGCATTTCTTAAAACATGTAAGCTGCTATGAAATGTTTTTGGTTTAGTTTGCTGAACTAAAGTAGAACAAGAAAGATTGATTGAAGCCTTTTTTTTCTTCTATGGCCTCTGCCCAGCGCTCTTGGCAGGATATGACCTACAAATAGAAGAGTAGTAGAGCAGAACCGAAAACTCTGCACCGAGAATTTGTCCATTTAAGAAGTGCAAAGAAAGCTCTGAATAGTAAACCAAAAATAGTTACAACCAAAAGGCAGGCAATGCAAACTGTAGCTGTGAGATGCAAATCACACGCACTTTGTCCTATTTTGCAATTATGGTAATTTTGAACTGCAGTTTTTCCACTTTTCTTCTCCCCAGTGTGAGGCAGTCGACCCTGGAAGCTAATGGTTAAGGCTAACGATAGCAGTTGTGTATTTTTCTTTACTGGTTTTGAATAATAGCTATGTTTGCCAAAAACATGGATTAGACCTCCTCCTAAAAGCGTTGACTCTTGTAACATTAAAAGTTAAAACATACTGTTTTATAATATAAATTATGTAAACTAAGCAGCAAAGGGTTTTCAATCCGCTCATAGAATTGACTTTAGCTTAATTAGTGAGCTGGGCAAAATCAATTGACAGTTGTTGTTTCATCGACATCCAGCAGCTAGAAATGAGAAGTCTGCTTAAGTCTGCTATTTTCTGAAATCAAGGAGCAGCTGTTAAAAATTGATTGAACTGCCAAGGTTATTGTTGTAAACAGCTGGCGGAGCAACAATAATTTAGGGGGGCAGGATTAAGAAAACGGTTAATTCTTAACATACATCTTCTGTTCATATATATTCTGAATATGGTGTATTTTTGATAAATCCACATAATAGACACAAAATGTAAAGCAGTTCAAGTTTCTCAAAGTTTACTGCCATTATATCACTTGAAATGGCATTGTTTCCACATAAACATGAAGAAAACTCTAAAAATGTAACTGTCCGTGCACGTTTTTTGTACCTGTGGACCCTGGCTCAGTGTTGGAGAGGTTCTGGTAGCACTTCAGTTTGATTTCATAAAGGATGTACATCTGCTCCTGTGCAGAGAGAGGGCCATCAAACCCCATCTGTGAAGCACAATAAACAAGATCAGATCTGTCAGCCTGTATCTATATGTGTGTAAATAGCCCTTTGCTTTTTGGCTTTTCAATAACATTTGGGACATCTTTTCTTATTCCATCTGTTGTGGGCCAGGCCAACATTTGTGGCCTCCAGTGGAGGAAAGTCGTGACAACAACAACAATAGTAGAAAGCAGAGAGAGAAAAAAACATGTAGTTGCGCATTTGTTTTTTGAATGTGAAATTACAGGTTATTTGTGGGTTTATTCAATCTTTTTTCATCTAATCTTACTTAAATCCCTCTCCATTAGATATTAGGTTTTACTTGTAACATTCAAAGCACAGCTCGGCTTGACACAAACATTGAGCTCCTTTGTGCAAAAATACTGTTTCCTGCTGTGTAATGAGTATTACAGTCTCACAGGGCTGCTAGTGCGGCTCAGGTTGTTGCACCAAAATCAATCAGGAAACTCCGTATGAATTATTTCGGTAAATTATAGGACGGCTTAAACCCCACCGTCTGTGGACACAAGCATTTATCGTACTAACAATCTTCCCAAAGCCAAAGACACTTTTTCAACAGTTTTTTTAAGATCTATTTAAGGTTGTTCTTGACTTCAGCTAGGTGGTATTACCTGATGGTCTGTTGGTTTGAAAATACATTCAGTTTCTTACAGTAGGTGAATAAAGTCAAAGGTAACTGGATCTGTGTTTAAGTCGTGAAGACATGTTTGCTTCTCATCCAAGAGGCTGCTTTTATCTTTGTGTTTTTACAACTTGATGTAATTTGAGAGTTATTTCTGTCACCGTGCAGAGTTAGAGCCACATGATTTAACATGTGAAGAAGCAGGGCGTCGGTGTTAATGACGACACCATCTGTCAAATCTGACAGTTTGAAATAGGTGTAAAGGATAAATAGAACCTGTACAGACAGTTTGACTTTAATTTAAACTGAACTAAGGTAAAAGAAAATGCACTCTGTGATGTTACATTTCAAAGACGTAATTATATGTACTTGCTTTAAAAACACATTTAAAACTTTAGGGATGTTATTTGGTACATTTTTAACCAGTGCTGTCATCCCACCTTGTTTACCTTTGTGTATCTAGAACTCTGTCACCGAAGCTATAGTTAAAAACTCAAAACTAAAAAAAGACTTCTTCCATTTATCACCTGAACATTATGATTTAAAACAATTGTTCTTTTCCAGCTTTAAATGTGCTGCTGTAAAGTGAAGGGCGATGTTTATTTTGACAATTCAAAAAGGGAATTTTCAACAATGTTGTTCATAAGGAAATGTCCATTTTATTAACGGACATGTTTTCAAAACAGTCTAACCTCAGTCTAAGCTCTTAAGAATGTGCATGTATTTTTATAAAGGAAATCGGGAGAACCAATACAGTTTTGATTATACAACTTCCTGAGATTTCCGTGTGCCAGACCTTCATCTAGAATGGCATCTTTTAATGTGAGGACACAAGAACCAATCTGCAGACTCATTAGGGAGATAAAGTCAGTCACTTCTGCTCTTAACCACATTCTGACTCGCCTCTAATGTTCCTGCGTCTCCCAAAGGTAACAACCAAAATAATAAACTGAACTCTAAATTCAGGGATCTTTCCCAAACCTATTATAACAGCAGCTGTAATGTGAAAACGAAAGTGCTGATGTAAGCCCTAAAATAATAATCTACAGTGAAGCATCTGTTTTTTCAAGGAAACAGGAACACATGGCTGACATTTAGAGGTTATCTAAATGCATGGAGAGAAAAGTATTGTTATTAATGATATCGGTGGCCGTTAAGTGAACTGCAGTCAGCAGCCTTTTGCTTCCAGGAAAAGTCAAGGATCAACAAAGTCATTATCTGGGACAATGAATCGTTGTTGGGCTATACCTTAGGCCTACATTGTCCCAGTGCACTGCATTACATGCAACTTTTGGAGTCCTTTGTCTTAAGTCAATTCTAAATAATGTCTTTATATTATTTGTCTTTCTTTTTAAGTCCTAGCAGATCCACAGCTGCCTCTCCTTTCATTCACATTGTTTCACACAAGGCTAATTGGTGAAAGCTGTTAAGCCTTTCAATCGTGGAAAACACAAAGACTGGATTATTTTTTGTTCTTTAGTTGCTTTATCAAAAGAAAAACACTTGAAATACTTATTTGGAATAATGGGACAGAATGTCCATGGTTTTCATGTTTTATCCTCTGGTTTTACAATCAATCGTTGAAACATAATTCATTTTTTGCTTTACTTTTAATTTTTTGTTGTTGTTTCCAAACATTTTCCTCACTGTTGCTGGCTAATTGTTCTTATATTCTGCTTAATTCGTTTCTATTTACTTGTATTACTAGAAGTAACAGTAATAGGATAGCCGCAGATCAAAGAATCCAGATCTTCAAAAAAAGTTAAAGGATATTCTTGAAGTCAGTTCTAGCTGTAATGCCGTGAGTCATGAGTCTCTCTTGTGGGCGTGCATGAGCCAACCCTGTGATGTCAGGTCAGAAATGTTAAACAAGATATTCTTGTATTAAGCACCACATTCAGACATTGAATACTTCTTATATGCATTGCCTCAAAGTTTTTACCGTACTGTATCTACTTGTCTGTAGAGATGGAAATAATTCCAGACATTTTAATTCCATATCTGCTTTGAACATTTAAATAAAGACATCATTATGAATTCATGCCGTCTCATAACCTGTCAGCCTGTCATCGTGTTTATGTTACCGAGTCAAGTTTACTGAACTGTGATAAATAAGTTCCCTGGCAAACCATTAAGCCGATCAATCAGGCATACTGATTCTCCTCTGGAGAACTCATCATTGTTAAGATGTGCATGCTTATTGTGAAAGTGTTGGTGCATTAGACACAATGGAACAGCATGTTGTCTGCCATTTCCTTGGAAGGTTTATTGTAATAAATTATGTCTCATGTTTCCTATTTCCAAGACAATTCAAAGTGGTTTACAAAAACATCAAAAACATCGAGATAAAGTGCAAAAGAAACACAATATAACATGTCGTAGCTGTCATGATTGTGTCCAAGGCAAGATCCAGGAAAAGTGTGGAATGACGATTTCCAAGTATGTTATGTCTACTTCCTGTTTTGATTCCTCTTCTATCTTGTCTTTGGCAGGGTAGAAAGTACAATGGGTTAAAAGTGATCAATTTTACTTCTGACTGACTCAAGCAAAGTCCATTCCATGAAAATGATGAAATTGTCAATAAAATGCACTGAATGGGCAGTACATGCAGTTTGAAGGCCATGTGTTCAGGGCCAACAATCTGCTGAATCTATCAACTCCTCTTCTGGGTGTCGTTACATTGTCACTGATAAGCACCTCAGCATTCAGAGAGCTGATCGTGTTCAACAGATCAATACGGTCCACTTTCAGCACCTCAGACTGTTATCTTACAACATAATTTGACCCAATGTGCGGACTGATGGTTTTTACGGTTAGGTGTGCAGCCTTGATGTGCAGGATCCTTTATGAAAAGTCAGAGACCATATCCTTTGGAAAACAGAGTATTTTGATGTTTTTTTACTGCACTTCTTTTACAGCAAAAGTTGTCTTTCCAATCATCCATTTGCTTTCTGAGTTACTTTCAGTCCATAACCTGCTATGTGAGGATTAGAGGTTATCCAGATCATCAGAGTCCTGCACAGTGGAGCTGGTTTTTAGTTGCACCCTTGTTTGTTGGCGAGGTTTGCAGCTAGCTCTCCCTTTTGCAGCTGTCGAGTGCTGTGTCGTACTGACTACAGGGGTTGGAGAGGCACTTTGCCTGCATGATAATGAAGGCCAGCCGGTCACATCACAAGTCTCAGGGAGCTTCGGTGTGCCTGTTACTCGCCCTCCCAATTCCCAGGTTGACGATTTACTGTCAGGCTTTGCACTAACGAGAGTTCCAGGGAGGACTATCATTTGTGGATCCATTATGTGGTTCACAGCCTTCCTGTTTCGAGATAATCTTGTTGATGCTAAATATACACGTGTTTGCATGCTCTTGTCAACAGTTTTGAATAAACTGCAAAGTGGTTTCGAGGCTTGTGCTTGTGCTTGCATAGCGAGGAATTTATATAAATGTTGAAATATGGCATTAACCCAACATATCCCCAAAGAATTACAGTCCCAAAGATGTATAAGTAGCCAAGAGATGCAGCTCATAGAAGAAAAACAAGAACATTAGCAGAAAAATGCAAATTTTGGTGAGAGCAAGCAGTAAAGCATCTGCATTTTAAGAAAGCAGGAGAACTACAACCAACCAAAGAAAAACTATTTTATTCTATTTTACTTTACATTTACACTAGATCAATGGCTGAGTATGTTAAAGATATTGCAGAATGTCACTAATGCTTCGATGGGCACTCTTGGTCAAATCCCAAGTGCTATTAATACGCCTACAGCAATCTGGCACTTCCCTTTAACTTTCATATGGGAAAGGGAAATTCATACTTGGTATGAATTTCCCTTTCCCTGTTCTTGCTGTTTTATATATTGTGTTGGTGTTATGTTAGAGTTGTAATTTGTACTCTGTTTGTATATGAACCTTGGCTGCAACACAAATCCCCCCTGGAGGGACAATAAATATAACCTTACAGGATGTGTTTTCTTCTTTATTATTAAGAACTACAATCTCAAACTGACCTTCATCTTTCCCTGACAATTTCCGTTAGCCTATACCTTACCACAAATGATACACAAGCCCACCGCAGCATCTGAAATGAAAGTTATGTGCTTTGTACGCCCACCGTCCAAAGTCTCTCTTTGGCTTCTGTGAAGCAGAACTCAACCTCTAATTAACTGGAAAAAATGTTGCTGGTGAACATAAGCCACACATCAACTATACATTTCCTCGAAAACATATAAATGTAATCATTTAGTAGAAAGGGCTGCATAATGAGGTAAGGAGACGAGAAAGGAGAGTCAGGAGTGAAAGGCAGGCTATTGTTTCTTTACAGTAATCTGTGGTGTGTAGTCATAGACAACATTGCTGCACGCCTTTTTTTTCAGCAGCATTTCTCTTGTTTTGTCTTCCCAGCATGCATACACATTTGTTGATCCTCAGTCAAGGGGTCACACTCAACATATTTTTGTTTTTTTCACTATTAAAGACGCCCTCCAGGCACATACAAATTGCACTGCATTAAAATGTCGTGCAATACGGACATGTTTTGTTTGACTGTTTCTTTGAAAAATGGTGACTTTAGGGAAGCATGTTTTTTTTTCTCCCTCACTGAGAATCAGGAATCTATTGATATGCAAATATTAAAATGCCTTCAGGCAAGAGCCAAATATAATTTCATATAAGAAGTCAAGGTGTGTGTTTCATGACCATACTTTTCAGATCTGAGGCAAAGTTTTCATTAGAACAATTAAATCAAACATGCATGTGTGGTTTGTGCACAAGCAGGAGGGAACCTTTTATTAGCAATGCATCTAAGCCTGCTGCACCCCACAAACAGGCCCTGGATAAGCAGAAAGAAAACTGATTGATGGATGGATGGATGGATGGATGGATGGATGGATGGATGGATGGATGGATGGATGGATCCTATTTCACTAGCCATCTATCAACAGGCAGCGACATTTAAATGGTAAATGGTAAATGGATTGTACTTGTATAGCGCTTTTCTAGTCTTCCGACCACTCAAAGCGCTTTTACATTACTAATCATTCACCCATTCACACCCATTCATACACTGATGACAGGGGCTACCATGCAAGGTGCCACCTGAACATCAGGACCCTAGCTAACATTCATACACATACATACACCGCAGGAACAGCCTGCAGGAGCAATTTGGGGTCAAGGACACATCGACATGGACTGCCAGAGCCAGGGATCGAACCGCTGATCCTCTGATTGGGGCACGACCCTGCTCTCCACTGAGCCACAGCCGCCCTTTAGCATTGATTGTCAATAGTAGCGCCTATGATATAAAGCGACTTAAGAAATCAGTTGCATGAAAAAAAATACCTTCACACAATGAAAAGTTGTCATAATATAAAAAAACCTCGGGACTGGTTGTTAAAAAATAAATAGATAAAACTTGACATTTCTGTCTTAGCACAAGGTTCCTTGGTATTATGCAGAGAAGCCCTCGGCTCTGGTTGCTGCAAAATTGATGAAAAAAGTTTCACCACTCAACACAGACTGTTACTCCACTGAAAATTACATTTCCTATTAACATACACTGATCTAGAAATGTCAGATTCCATTAAAAACAACCATTTGCCAACTATACAAACTAACTATTTATTATTCTATCATTTGCAATTTCATGGCAGTATAATATTGTTAGCCCTTGCAGTTTTTTCTTTACACTGAACCCTTTTCCTTCCTTTTGCTTTTAGTGGTGCGTTTGCTGAAGGCGCTGTCCATGGTGCTGATAATGCATGAAAACTCTCCTTCTTTCAATTCAGAATATAACACAACAACCATTTTGCATTAGTCCGAGCGACTCAATGGATCATTCACAGTTCAGTGACTAATAACCCTGCATGTCTGATGATTCATTTGCCACAATCTCACTTATCAAAGGCTCATGGTACACTCTTTCAGTGCCATAATCCTTTTTGTTGCAGCTCAGCACTGCCAACATTTAAAATGAATAATTTGAAATCTAATGATGTGAAGGTAAAGCACATTGACCATTAAGAGGAGCTGTTAGGTTTAACTCTGTTTCGGGGTTGGCACCAGATCTCCCTTAATCTATTTAATTAGAAGCACTCTGGCTGTCCAGTTAATGCTGCAAAGCCAATACGAGCAGTGAGCCTGTGTGGAAAAACTGGCAGATGATGGCTATTGATACAACTCCTCAAAATCAGGAACAAAAAGCTCCTGAGATGTCAAGTTAATTATAAACGGCAACAGGCTTTCTGCAGTGAGGGTGTTGCACCGATTTTGTGACTACAAAAAGGTCAGCCGTGAGAAAAAAAGAGATAAATGTTGGCCATGATATCAACAGGTCAGACTGTCACAAAGCTGTTGAGAAATGAAGAATATAAAGGAAGCAAGAATAAAGCCTTCTGAAGCACCTGGGTGAAGACTACTTCTCTATGCCCTTTGAATATTGAGGGCAAATGCCTCAGCAACACTTTAATATTGAGTACATTAACAAAGAAGAAGAGAAATAGCCTAAATACCATAACTCCACAGTGAAATATCAGTATTCTTAATAGCTTGATGGTTCTGTCTGTATACTCAGAGTCAATGTGAGCCATGTTACTGCATATTGTGCTGATGTGGGAGTCCCAGCTTTTCTGCAAGTGATTCTTCAAAAATAAAAGGTTTATAGAAGTGGTTGTTATAATGCAAAACAAACTGGTACAGTGTAAAAATATATATTTCTTGCTTAATTCAAGTTTAATTCATTCAGTTTATTTTGTATAGCCCAGAATCACAAATTACAAATTTGCCTCAGAGGGCTTTACAATCTGTGCACATGGATACATAATGTGTGCTTACCTGTGCGTCAACAGAAGCCCAGCACAATAAAAAGTTTAAGAACAATATCCACACAAGTAAGTTCATAGTTCGTCGGTCTGCCTTCATCTCCGGCAAATATAAAGAAAATATAAATATATATGAATGTAAGCAGCCTTATGGTTGGGAGGAACACTTCTTCTGTGGTTCCTCCGCATCACTGAGGAAGAGCTTCACATTATTAGAAAGTTCCATCGCAAGTTGAAGGTCCAGAGGCGCAGTGGGAAGGACCGGACTTCATCTGGTTTCTTCCCTCATTCAGTAGTGACACCGCTGCCCGCAGACTGCCGGTAGTCTGGGATGAAAAGTGAGCCTCCCGTGCAGTTTCGTCACAGTATGTCATGATAAAAAAAAAGAAAAACCCATCACGCAATTGGATGGAGAGTAAACGCTGCCTCCGCCTTGTGCTCGTCGCCACCACGTGATTTGTGATTCAGATCAATGTAAAGGGGGGACGGGGCACCCACAGAGGCATTTCTTTATTTTTTTTTACTGTAAAAATGTTATATTTTATTTTAAATCATTTAATTATTGTAATTAAATATTAGTTTTTAATCATATGAGCATGTACAACCTCCTAAAGTAACAGTAATATGCAATGTAAATACATTTTATTCAACATACAACCATTACTTCATTCATTCATTCATTTTCCGTAACCTGCTTATCCAGTTAAGGGTCTCAGGGGTGCTGGAGCCGATCTCAGCTGTCATTGGGTGAAGGCAGGGTTCACCCTGGACAGGTCTCCAGTCTGTCACAGGGCTGACATATAGAGACAGACAACCATTCACACTCACATCCACACCTACGGGCAATTTAGAGTCTTCAATGCACCTAAGCTGCATGTCTTTGGACTGTGGGAGGAAGCCGGAGAACCCGGAGAGAACCCACGCTGACACGGGGAGAACATGCAAACTCCACACAGAAGGTCGTCCAGCCCGGGAATTGAACCCGGGCCCCTCTTGCTGTGAGGCGACAGTGCTAACCACTACACCGCCGTGCAGCCCTTACCTGAGGGACATGAATTATGAAAATAAAATGCCAAGCCTAATGCCAAAGATTAATATTTAAATAAGGAAATTGCTTATCAGACTAAATTCTCAGCATGCATTGTATCCACCCTCAGTTGTGGATACAATGTTAGCTAACTTACTATTAGCAGAATCTACTATCATTTTCTCAATGTAAGGTATGATATATGAGGCAGCTAAAACATGCAGTGACCACAATATTATCACAGATTAAAATTGATATGGTAAAAACTTGTTTGGATGCAGAGTTGGCTAATGATACTGACAGTCCGAGTCAACATTCGCTCCTCTTTTAGCTTTGCTTTTAGTCTTCAACTCCAGAAAATATGTTTTTTTTTATGCTGCTAAATGCTCGAAAGTTCACCAGCTTGATAAAATGTAAGAATAAAGTTACAAATCAGCAACACTTCATATAGCAATAAAAACAAACTGACAAAGAAACAAAGGAAGCACAGATACAACATGGAGAGCAGGGTGATTACACACACAGGTGGAACAAATCATAAAGGCGGGAAAACACACAAGGCAAAAAGTAAAACCAGACATGACACAAAATAAAACAGGAAAAGAAACAAGAAACTCAAGAACATGACCAATTGAATCCAAATAAAAGAAAATATATGCAGCATAAAATAATGACATAAATAAAAAAACAAGCAAAAACATAATATGCGTCAACTGAAGTCTATTACCCCCATGAACTAGATCATGCAAAAAAATTGTAAATAATTGATATTTTGTATTAATTTATTTGCCGAGGATAATTAGATCCATATACATTCCACAATACTAAATAAGGACCAATAACGGCCTCCGTCAGCTCCATCTTGTGATTGGTTAACACACAGAACCAGTTGTATGTGTTCGAATCAGTTGAAGCTGAGAGCACACTAACTTTTCTGTGACCGTAGTTGGTATGTTAAATATGGATTTATTGCACCACTATGTTTCATATGGTCATTTTTGAAGACTGAGTTTTTTACTTACGTTTGAAACAAGGAACAAGGACTTTTATAGACACGTCATCTATTAATTGTGTTAGTGGATTTTTAAGATGGAGCCAGACAAAAATTATTATAATAGTTAAAATTAATTAATGCTTTGACCCTATTTTTCATAATACTCCATTCATCTTGAAGAGCATCTTTACTCCTGTTCTATCTGAGTCATAGCAACTTGTTTTCCAGCCCGTGGTGCTGAAGGAGCTGTCTATGGCGCTGAAGGAGCTGTCTATGGCGCTGAAGGAGCTGTCTATGGCGCTGACACCGCACCATACGGCAGCAGCACATTTCAAACCACGTAACAAGCATTGGTGTGACACTTTTTCACATTATCACCTTTGTGCTTTGGTCCGGCTGTCATTTAAGAAGGCGTTAGAAAGGATGACACCTCATTAAGCAACCAACAGTAATTCTGTGTGAAAAAAAGGTCCCTGTTCACCTTTCTTTTAGAAGGTTTGTAACTTTTAAAAAGTATATTGAGCATGAATTTATGTTTGCCTGGACAGAAGCACAACATAAAATGTGGGAAGAGCCTGACAAATGACTAGATGAACTCATGCATTCAGCACAGACAACGCAGACTCACACTGTGCCACATCCTGTTTAAAATGGAAACTGTTGATGGCATGCAGCTGTCACATTGTCATCTGTGGGCCATCATTTACCCAGCATGTAATGGGTGTAAAATTAACCACTTTAGTAGCAGTGTGACAATGGAGGAGAGACTGAAACCGACAGCAAACAAAGAGACAAAATCAGTGCATTTATAGTCAAAAACTTTCTGAATCCATTTTTGCAGAAAAAGAAAGGGATCCCGGAGCATGCAGCCTCTCTTATCAAAGTGGGTTTGAATAGGCTGTGATTATTGTATGATTTCACACCGAAGAACCTGTTATTCCGATGCCCAATTAGTGGTAAAAAACAGGTCCTCCACTTATGCCTTCACAAGTTTTTATCAGCATCTCACAGAGGCCTCCTCACAGCGCAGAACCAATGGCCTGTTATGTTGACCATTGACCCGTATGAAGTGAAACCAGTACTCCTAAGACCCCACTGTTAAAGCTCATTTGGTTCACACCGACTCAAACTGAACTGTATCGCTCGCTCACAGCTGCTTTCTCTCAACTTCGCTAAGCCCCCCCGGAATGACCAATAAATTGGACCCGCAAGTCCGATAGCAGATATCTTCAAAGTTCAGAGGAGAGTGTGGTATTTTTGCCACCGTGAAGACAAAAGCAAAAGAGGAGAGATGTTGGATATGAATTAAACAACGTGGGAGACCTCACTCACAGCTGAATCCATAGAAGATCTCACAGCTGAATCAAATAGAAGATCAACAACAACTGCTTTGTTTGCTCCAACGTCAGACGCTCACATTGGTAGCTAGGTCAACATGAGGGCAAACAAAGATGGCTTTGGAATATCTCTAACTGATATTGTCTAAAACGCCACAAGGTGGGGGGGGGGCTTAGTGAAGGTCGGCTCAGCGTGTCTCTTTGGACATCTGAAGCGATTCAATTTTATTTATATTGCGCAAAAAACACAAGTTATCTCAGGGCACTTTTTTGAATAGAACAGATGTACACTATTATTTATAGGGACCCAACAATTCCCCCCATACTCAAAGTGGCAAAGGAAAAAAAAACGTTGAAGATGTGAGTGAGATATTTTGTTAAACATTTACTGAGATATGGAATTTAAATTCACTATAACATGTAAGTTCAGTACTTTAATTAAACATTTCAAAGAGCTTAAAGGCCCCTCAAAATGAATATAGTCCTGCCCAATATGTATTAACATTCCACAACCTGGGAGACAATGAATGACCTAGAGACACATAGCACAGGCTCAAATTCATGCATAACAACTTTAGCAGTGGGTGTAGAGAAACCTGGAGAGAGGAGAGAGGAGAGACTATTGGGGAGAGAGTTGTAAAGTTAGTAAGCAGAAGAGAACTGTCCGTGTAGTACTGCAGGCAAAAACAATCCAAGCAATTACATGTTGTGACATTCAAACTTGTTTGGCAAAGCAGAGAACATTTTTTTTGACATTTTACTCATATACAGAGTGCCCAATATGTTTCCTTAGCTGGCTGTCATACCTAATGGACCATCACCAACAGGCGAAACCAGCTGCTAGTAAAAGAAAGATTTTTGTATTTCACTGGATTTTTTTTTTCCTCTTCACTGTGCTGGTTATAGCATGTCTTGAATATGAATATGATGTGATTATAGCATGTCTTGAATATGAATATGATGTGGTTATAGCATGTCTTGAATATGAATATGATGTGATTATAGCATGTTTTAAATATGAATATGATGTGATTATAGCATGTTTTAAATATGAATATGATGTGATTATAGCATGTCTTGAATATGAATATGATGTGATTATAGCATGTCTTGAATATGAATATGATGTGATTATAGCATGTTTTAAATATGAATATGATGTGATTATAGCATGTCTTGAATATGATGTGATTATAGCATGTCTTGAATATGAATATGATGTGATCATAGCATGTTTTAAATGTGAATATGATGTGATTATAGCATGTCTTGAATATGAATATGATGTGATTATGGCATGTCTTGAATATTAATAAGATGTTTTATCTTATCTGTGACTTCCTATATATATATATATTTAAGGTGCCCTCACCGGTTCATTATCTTCACCTCCCTCAGAAGCTTTAATCAAGTGTTTTATCATTATGTTTCCTCTCAGAGGATGCTGCTTCACTTATGCTCCTTTCAGACCTAGCTTTCATACTTGAGATATGATGAGTACCACAATGTTGACGTTTCGACACTCAGTATGTGGGTCGGGTATAATCAGGGAAAAAACTTTGAAAATGTGTTGCGTGTATTTGATGCTTTCATGGTTATGCAGACTGACGGCTTCCAAAAAACCTGCTGTCGTGTTTGGTTTTACAAAGGTGCTGTGGGCTTTTGTTGAATTTTCAGTAATATGTTGTTTGGCTCTCAAACAGAGTCATTCTTTTGCGGCCCCCGTAGAGGCTGCTGACATTTTTACAGTGATTCAGTTTTCTCAGTGGAGCTGAGAAGAAAAGGTGACGAACAGGCATATTAGCTTTTCTAATCAGAATAATTTTTTGCCATATCAACATGTTTTATAACTTTAACAAAAGACACAATATTGTATTGATGTTCGTCTCAAATTAGCCGCAAAAAAATGTGTTCATTCATATTAAGAAAGCTCAGTTTCATAGCTAATTAACATTGAACTGCACAGCTGTAGTCGAGTGAATCTTTATTTTGCATAGCACATTTAAAAACAACAACATTTGACCAATGTGCTAAAATGGAATAAGATACAAATGAATACAAGGAAAACAACATTAAGAAAAAGTGAAAACAATGAAAAATAATGTGCATCAATCAAACGCTAATGAGAAGAGGCGGGTCTTCAGCAGCGACTTAAATTATTCTTTAGTCAGAGAAGTTTTTATATAAAGACACAGGCTGTTCTAGAGTTTAGGGGGAGCTGGGTAGCCAATGTTTCTGTGTCTAGTTCTGGGGACATCCAGGAGCATTGGTCCGTCCAAGCAGCGTCCTCAGTGCTCTAACTGGAGTATGAAAATGCAAAAGTTCTGCTCTATAAAGGTAGCGCCAGCCCATTTTAAACCTTAAAAACAAGCATAAAATCTCATTATATCAACCCTGAAACGGACAGGAAGCCCGTGGAAGGAGGTCAACACTGGAGACATTTGTTCCAGTTTTTCATTCCCAGTGAGAAGAAGATCTTTCTTTTTGTACTGTGGATGAAGAAGAGACAACTATTCTACATCCACATATAAATACTTACAGTAATAATATTGTGCCTTTAAATGTGCTAAATTCAATGCAATGGTTAGCTATTGGTCGAAACAAAATTCGGAATAAGCATTCCTACAAGCATCCATGGCATGGTATCAGTTTATTTGGCTTAAGTTCAGTGATACTGAGAGTCAAAGTGCTTTTCACCCATGTAGACTACTGCAGATGAAAATCAAAAGGGTGCATGTAGATGTGTTTTTCCATACTGTAAATACAATGCCTAAGTTTAGACTGCCAGAAGGTTGTAGCTATCACAGAAAAGCTCTTGTGTTCTACCCCTAATAAATTTGACACTCAAACATTCAGAGTGTGTGGTTGCTCTGATGCTTCACCTCTGAGTGCCTGATGTGAGAGGGGAGCTGATTGAGGCTGTGACTCCTGCCATCTTGCTTCCCAGCATGACAATTTGTCCCGATGATGTCGCCAAACACTCTTCTGTTCGTTCACCAGGTCGTTTGAAAGTCAAACATCAGAAATTCTACCATTCTACCATCAATTTGACCAGCATGTTGCAACAATCCTCTCACACACGTGTTTTTGATCGGAGAAAACCCATTAACATGCCATGTGTACTACTGGTTGGCTCAGAACAGACCCACAACAATGACTCAAGACAATAAGATCAAGAGGCCGGTCAAAACCAGGTAGGAAAACAAAAAAAAGGCAAACTTAAAGGGCAGGCGGAGAATCAAAGTCCAGGAAATCAGGCAGGTGGGATCAGTCGGAGGAGGTGAGTAAATGGGAGGAGCCCAAATCATGTCGCAACACCTACCTGTAATGAAGGCCCTCTCCATTACAAGTGTTTGTAGCACTTGGTATACAGAACTGCTTCAAGGAATAATACACACACTGAAAAAGGTTGAATGTTTTATTAAAATATGTTATTGATTGGTTTTCTGTTGGATGTTGTAGCTGCCTCAGATTTGGAGGCTTGGCATGAAAAGAACACACAATTAGTTTGGCTAGTTAGGTTATCGCAAAATACTGTGCTCATTGTAGTTGGATTTTAGCCAAAATGATGATTCAGGGGATAAACTGTTGAGTGATTGTGCAGTAAAATAACATCTGATGTGTATTGTGTTCAAATCACTTAACTCTGTTGCGTCTCCTCTTCAGGGAGTTCGGTCTAAAAGAGTCCCCAGTGTGCCAGAGCAACAATTTATAGTTCCAGGGAGGTACCGTGTAGAATTTAGTAGAGGGGTGTTGGTGAAGTTAAATTCCCTGTTTGAGCTTTATACAACAAGTGTTTCACAAATAGAGATCCTTCAGATGTGATGGAAGGAACGTATTTGAATGTATTTGGTGTAATTCATGTAATTGTGTTGTCATGGCAGGGGAAGAGTTACCTACACAGTAGTCTGGTTGAGGTTCTTTGTCAGCTGCAGGCTATATAAAGCTGACAGTAATCATCTAGTGGTGTTGCTGAAAGGACCACATTATAAACATCTGGTTCGCCTGCACTTAACCTCTGGCTTCTTATACTCCAGCCGCTATGTGGCCATCCTAACACTGCCGATGTATTTAAGATGTACAAAGTTGTTTGCAGCACAATGTAAAACTATCTTTATAAATTTGCCAAAACCTTCAAACTAAAGTCCCTGCACCTAAAAATGGTCAAATACACAGTGTCATGTTTGCATAAAGTGTGTAAACTATATTTATTTGTATAAAATTGTGCTTTTATAGAGTTACTTTAGTGGTTATACAAAATAATAGTAAAATCAACTATAAAAAAGACAGATCTGCATGTCCTCACAATGTGGTTTTAGTTGCCTAAACTGTGGATGGAAGTTGTGGACACAGGTTTTGTCCCAAACTTGCAGACGGAGAGAAATTTAAATTGGACTTGATACTGAACCCTGCTGGATACTGGGATAACTATTACAAAATGTCATCTGCTGTTTTTAATTGAAAATGAATAAATACTTGCAGCCTTCCTCATTGACTCTCACTTATTATAACTCCATAACTCCAAAAGGTTGCAGAAGTGAAACTTTAGTTGTATCAGGGTGGAATATTTAACCCAGAGTAATGAGTTGGAGTAAGATTGTGTCATAAATGTATTTTTGGAATCATTTTCTGATGCTGTCTCCTTTTTAAGAAAAAACACATCATCTTATCAGTTTTTTTTTTCTTTTCAATTTGCAAACCCAGACTGAGTAATTCTGAATGTTATGAAAATGCATTTTTCGTTACGGTGTTCTGTGAAAATATTATGATGAACAACATTTTAGCTGCCAGTCATCCCACTTGTATTTCAACCAATCATTCACAAGTTGCAATGGCGTGAAGGGAGCTAATCAGTTATTGACTTTTACAAAGGAGGAACGCAATAAACATCTTTATGCATTACATTCTGGAGAATTTAAAAGCAGAGGCGAAAGATCACATACTTCAATATTCACATCACTCTATTTCTATTTCATTAGGGATTTTAAAAGCACAACAACACAAAAGAGTATCGTGTCATAAAACAAAAATCTTAGAGGATTTCACTTAAAAGCATCACTAAAACTCGATAGAAACAGCAAACAATACATGAAAAGAATCAAATAACAACATATCCCTACTAGTTCCCCTTTCTATTTCCCACACATTTTGGTTTTAAATACAGCCTTTGTTTGGCTTTGCATAATATGAAGTGGCAGATTATTCCACACGGAGATCCCAGTAAAGAAAAATTGCTTCTTGCCATTTTTACTTTTAACAAGGAACACTGCATGACATGATGCTTGATCTTGTGTTGCAGGTATGTTGGCTCTGGTATTCTGTTCCCCTTTTGTGAATGATATCAATCACATGATTAAGTTCCAGTTGTTTAAATTAATCTTCAACAGGTAACAATCCAACTGGCTTCATTACTGGTCCAATATGTGTCCTGGGAGGTAGAGATTTCTGATAACATTATGCTGCACTAGGGTACCTGCATTTTGTTTATAAGCTGGGAATCCACTATACCATGCGGCGCAGACATAGTCGAAGACATGAAAAACAAGGCAAGTAAAAGTTTCTTGACCTTTAAGTGCAATTGTTTTTAAATTATGGACTTGAATTTAATTTGCCAGCTTTGTTGGATGCTCTATGCTTTTACATCACAGACAGTGATTATAGCCTTATTATAGAAAAAAATGAATTGCAAAGCCCTTGAAAAGGTTTTATTTTTCTGTTCAACGTCTGTCATTCTTACAATTGTTAAATCTATTTTATTCTGATCATACCTTCTCGAACAGAATACTGATGGGTACTCTACTATTTCCATTTTATGTAACTCAATACTTCTAATGCATTAGTGAAATTGCTGAACTTTCTAAACACCATTTATAAGCTTTTAAACTACTGAGTGGATTTGGAGTTTCCACGCCCCAATATTTGATTGGCCTACAGAATACTATGGCATTACACTAGAATACTTAGAGTATATAAAGTTAGATCCACTCACTCTCTTTACATGAATAACACTTGACTATTGTATCTAACCAGCGTGGGATTTAATAAGTCAATTTTTATAGGGAGATGGGAGAAAGTTCCACAAAGATCACTGCAGCCCTCCAAGCTTTATGGCAGATCCACGGAAGCCTCTCCTCAGTGCAAGACAACTAGAGTTTCACATGGAGGACTCCCAAACTATGAGAAATAAGATTCTCTGGTCTGATGAGACCAAGATTGAACTTTTGGCGTTAATTCTAAGCGGTATGTGGAGAAAACCAGGCACTGCTCATCACCTGCCCAATACAATCCCAACAGTGAAACATGGTGGTGCAGATGCTATGGGGGTGTTTTTCAGCTGCAAGTCTGGCTCCCTAAACATTACGCTAAATACAATGACGCTGTTAAAATGATGGAAACAAACGCTGACCAGAACACACATGACGCTGTCATTGTATTGTGTCGAACAGCACTCAGTTCTAGTGCATATATATTTTACCTCCCATCACTCAACATCAATGTGGTCAGCAGCTAAAAGTCACTTTTTTTTTAGTGAATATGCAGCAGTACTGTAAGTATAGGCCTGCTGCTCCTCATATTATTGCAACTATCAAGACTGTGCACTCTCCAGATAAGTTAAGTTCTGAGTTGTACTTGCACTTCCCTGGGAACACATCTGTAGAAATCAATATTTAATCAGCAAAGAACAAAGGCACATGAAGGGCTCTGCCTATGTGAGGGTTGTCTCTGAACACCATGACACCTTTCCCAATGGAGGTGAAGAAGAGAAGAGCTCTTGCCGTTTGAAATGCAATGATATTGTTATGGACATTTGTGGAGCGGCCTCTATACCTCTCCTCTTATATGATTCCCCTTGTGGTGCTATAAAGTATAGTGTGTGTCCTAATGTGGAATTGCTTCTGTGTGAAACTGCTGCAAGCGTGCTTAAAATGTTGATATGCAAAATATGAAAAACTGTTGTCCTAAAATAACTGAAGCAGCTGAACAACAAGTGGAAAAATAGCAGGTGGTGGTGAGACAGAACAGCCGCTCAGAAAACAAAAAATATTATGTTCAGTTAGGAACACGCCTCTGAGGTCACAGCTGAGCTCACTCTACACATCTAATGTCCTGTTACTGTCAGCAAAAGATGCAATAATAGTTGATAGTTTTTTTTAAACCAAGTGCCAAAATAATGCAGTATAAGGACTTGTTTAAAGAATTGGATTTTGCTTATTTTGTGCATTTTGTAGTGGGAGTAGCAGGCTAACCGGGCTATTTCTCCAACTGGTTCAAAGTAACTTTTCTCAAAGTGACAGGGTAGAAGTGCGATTATTCTCATGTCTTGCGCTCAACTTCTACTTTGAATATTTGGAGGTAAACCCTATGTAACAGTACTGCAAATCACACAGACAATCTGTGGCGGTGTCAGAGTTACACTGAAGAGCACAGGACTGTTACCAGAGCTCAATGTTTTAACATGTTGCTAATGGGAAAGCTCACTTCCCCTCTAAATATCATGAAGGCATTGTTCCAGAGAACACCAGGATGAACTACAACACCTTTTTACAGTATTAATGTTCTGTGTGTGTGTTCAGTAGGCGGCGTGTCAGTATGTGTGTGTGAAATGTCGAGGGGCTTCAGGCAGCTGCTGCTTTCATTAACTACTCTTGATGTCACGGCTTATTTAAATAGATTCTACATAATGCAGATATCCTGAAGTAAAGTGTATAATCAAATTACCACAATCTAACTAGTTGGTTTCTGGAGCTTGAGGCAAAGCATGATTGGGTTGTCTGAACTTCAGGTGTCTGCTGAGCACACTGGATTTGATGGGTACATGGAGGCGACAGGAAGCCCAGGAGGCAGAGCAGCAGCAGGTTGAGTGGGGGCCAACAGGTTAACTAATCTCTCTCAGAAAATTAATCTGACTATGGAGCGCTCTGGTAGCTCACCGGTTAGAGTGCGTTAAAATAAGGCTGAGTCCTTACCTCAGGTTTGAGTCCGGCCCAGGGCCCTCTGGTGCATGTCATCTCCTCTCTCCACTTAAGTTGTTTCCTGTCTGTGTCTCTTTCACTGTTATCTGAAGCCAAAAATGCCAATAATCTAAAAGAAAATGAATCTGACTTTTGTTCTACAGTTCACTGGTACATTCTGCTTCTGCCTGTGAGCTGATAACGCCGCCAATGACAGTTGAAGAAAAAAGTATATGCTTCTATTTTATCATTATTATTTTTATCATGAATGTCAGTTTCTGTTCATTGAGTACGCAATGGATAACAGTAATTTTAGATTTCAGTGATTACACACACACACACACACACACACACACACACACACACACACACACACACACACACACACACACAAAATAACTCATAAATGAATCACAAAAAACCCTCCACAAAGAAACTAATTTATTTATGTGGAATGAGTTTCTACTGTGTTACATATGTGACAGCTATTTCAGCATAAAAAGGGAAAGTTGCATCAGTCTCCTAGTGTAAGGTGAGGAAATGTGATGTATCTGTATGAGAGATAATCTCAATCTGGTTCTGCAATGTTTATTTGTTTTTTTGCAAGTCCAATAAGCTGAAGAAGACTGTTGCGTCGGAACATTGTTGGATTATTAAATATTTTTTTGGCATCGTGGCTATTATTTAGCGACTATCTTTCCCCTCATACATTTGCTTCCACTGCTGTCACCACCCCTCTGACACTGGAGTACTCTCCTCTCTCTCTCTCTCTCTCTCTCTCTCTCATGGGTTTTTGCAAGTGCCATTAGCTTTTGAACCCAGAACTCACATATTCCAGACAGGGACTTAAACATAAAGGAAAAAATGAATTTACTCTGCAACCAGGAGGTAACAGGATAGCTGCAGGAAAAACCTGTGACAGAATGAAGGATGTGCTATTAAAAAACAATCACATGGAGACCTGGTTTAGATCATTTAAACACAATAAAGACACCAATTAAGAATCGTATCATCATGGGTTTTCCCACATTGAATTACTTTCATTATGAGAAGATTGAGGTTAAGTCAAATAATGGCTCCATCGTTAACGTAATAACTAATATGAAAGTAACACTCTTAAAATTGAATTTGGGACTTTGCAGGTAATGAGACAGTTTACATTACGAGGAAGACGATGACATGGCTCGCTAAAAAATGCTCTTATCTCATTCCAAGGAGGAGGTGTTTGTCTCTGAACAGAGAATTGTCATTCCACTTGGAGTCTTTTCTTGAATATTTCAAGGAGAATAATATGTTTTTGAGTTTATACATTTTTGTTTTCATCTGATTTGCATTAGCAGCGTTTACTGCGTTGTCTTGGACATTTTATTTTCACCTATGTCATAACACATGGCACTTAAAGAGTCAGTCTGTTCAGTCTGAAACATATTTTAAAATAGGACATCCTCTGACCCCGGGTTCAGTTCTGAAAAAGCTGACGAAAGACATCATTTCTTAGACCACCAAGAGAATGTCCTTTGGACATCATACCTCGGTTACCTCCTTTGATTTTCTACACCATAACATCCAATTTGTTTTATTCTATAGTTTCCAGTAATGCAAAAATACATCATGGTTAGATTTGCAA
Source organism: Anoplopoma fimbria (assembly GCF_027596085.1). NCBI lineage: Eukaryota > Metazoa > Chordata > Actinopteri > Perciformes > Anoplopomatidae > Anoplopoma > Anoplopoma fimbria. The sequence goes on along the minus strand of NC_072464.1, from coordinate 19,612,328 downwards.
TCACATAAATGATTGCAATTCAGAAAAATAAAAGGGACTGATTGGGGCACCTTACATAGTTTAAGGCCCAGCCCAGTCAAGTTAAGTCACAAAATGAATTGCTTTGAAAGATGACAAACCATGTAAAGCTCCTTCCATTTTATAGTGCTCCAGGTTTTTTGTTTTTCTAGCATGGACCCTTCCTTTTACTTTGTGTTTATCAAAAAAAAAGAAATCACTCTCAAAGGCATCTTCACGACCCAGTTTAATTTCTAGGGAATCCGATGAAGGAAGGAATTTCAACTTTGGACCAGAATTTGGTCGGTTCAATCATGCGAGACAAGTCAGATAAAGAAAAGATGATTATTTTTCATTTCGGCTGATATCATGATTGACACCCCCGAACGATGACAGCAAGGAAATTCTGAGGAGCATGCGTGAGAGGAGTGAATGACAGATGTATGAGAAATAAACAACAAGCCTAAGCATACAGGAGGATATTCTGAAATTATGCTAAAGCTTCATGTTTCGGCAAACTACTTGATGCGTTCAATGTTGAAGTTTCCAAAACATAAATAGATTTCATCAACACTATTCATTTCAGGCTTGTGTCACACTTGCGGGAATAGACAAAGACATGTGGTTAACGTTGTGAAATGACTAGTTAGATTACAGCAATAAAACTAGCAGCGAGGAGGTCATGCTTGGTCAGAGACAGCTGAGGAACACCGCCATTGGTTTGCTACGTAAACATCTGGAGTGTCCCGTCAAAATGCATTTACCATGCTTTCTTATTTCTAATCATTTTTTCTTTCCCTTCACTGCCTATTTCCATATAAATGAGCTGTTTGTATTTAATAAAAAAACCATTGCCGAAGACCCGCTGAACATTTTATTGTTTCGTTTCGTCTGTGATCATTGAAATTGTTTCTCAGAAAATTGCATTGTATTAAGCAGGCACATGCTGTTTTTTGAGGGAATCTTTTTTTGCACATCTCTAGTGTTAATCATTCTTATCTTTTAGGTTTGATGAAAAATGAACATTTGTCCATTTGAGAGAGGATAAGTAATCAGTAAAGTGCTGCCACCCAGTGGTAAGACCCTCAAATCGCACAGAAATGATTTGTTACATTTCTGTCTACATGCTGGATCTTCTTTTGATTTCAATATCTTCAGACTTCTAAAAGGACTCTGGTTTCGCTCTGCTGGCTCTCAGCTGCTTCACATTATTGCTGATTATACTAATGTGGAAACTTCCCCTGATGAAGTAAAGGTTGAACAGGAGCACTGCTTCATCTTTCAGCTGATTTGCATGAAATATTAAATTCTGAAGACGGTCAGACGGTTTCCTTTGATTCACCGCTGGAGGGTAAACATATCTTTTTAATAACCCTGAACACCATCTTTCTCCTCACCGGTTTCCCTCCAAAAAGAACATGAATGTTAATCAATAGCAGAGATGCAGTACCCGTTCTGTGTTTCTGCTGGCCTGCCTCACGTCCCCCGAGGGGATGAAATCAATGAGGCAAAAAGAGAGCTTTCAGCATTTTCTCGGTGTGGAAATCAATGGACCCCGACAGCTGTGAAGATTAATGAGCGGAGCTTCTGCTGAACAAGCAAGACGACTCTCAAAAACACGTGTAGCCATGTTCACCTCTGATCACAGACCGGGCTCGGGATTTTAATATCGTGGATACGCACCTAGCATCCATAAAAAAAAAAAAAGAAAGCAGTCAAACATGTAAAGTCACAATACTTTATCTCTTTATTGAAATATAATCGACCCCTGAGGCTAGATTAAAAAGGCCACAGTTTGTTTGTGCCTCGTCTAGCTCCTCAGTCTGACACAGCCAATTAAAACACAACAGACCTGTCCAAAAAAAAAAAAAAAAAAAACACACGTTGCACAACTGGCGCGACTATTCCAAATGTTTTTTTGTAATCCTAACCTAAAGTTCACCCTCACTGCCACATACTGACAACGTTTCAGGACATACATGACTCAAAACAATTGCATAACTTCAACAATACTTGGTGTCTATTTGAAAAAAAAAAAAAAAAAAAAAAAAAAAGGATTCTACCTCTCAATACATGACACAAAAGTGCTCAATTTAGCTCACATATAATCCAGGGTCAAATAATTGATACATTTATAGATTCACTCTCAGGCATTTGTATTTGGTCTGCCAGAAACGTGAAGACAGGTGCAATAAATCAGCAGGTTTCTTTGTACCAGCCACAATGATTCATTCAAGAAAGGTCTTTTTTTTTTATATTTCAGACTGTGTTTTGGACCTAAAACCAAAAAGTTAAAGAGTCAACGAGAGGACACCTGCCTGGAACGTAAGCTCAGTCTGCTTTGAGGAATTGTGTGGGACATTTATGGAAATATGCTTGTTCACTTTCTTGCTAAAGGTTAGATGAGAGGATTGATACTGTTCTGGTTTACACTAAATATGAAGCTAGCCTGCATGCCTGTTAGCTTAGCTTAAAGACTGAAAACAGCTGTTTCCAGTCTTAACACTAAAATATAAGATAAAGACTGCTGGCTCTATCTTAGCATTTAAATATACCAATGTAACTCTGCAACAAAGAGAAAAAGCATATTTTCCAAAGTGTTCATCTATTCATTGAAGAAATTTCACATTGAACAAAGAAACATTTAAAAGTTACATATCGGACGACAAACTTTCCTTGTTTTGACCTTTGTGTGATAACGTTCTCCTTAGTGAGGCCGTCCAGACGAGCAGAGAAGATGTCCTTATGATATTTTTTTCGGCTCAGGATCAAACTCTGTTTTCTTCATCTTGGTCCACGACACATTAAACGTCTCTTCATAAGGGGGCTCAAAGGCAAAAAGGCCTATGACCCAAAGAAAAGTAAAAGAAATAAGAAAAAAAAGGTGGGGAGTTTAGCTTTTTGTCCAGGTCTGGGACACGCTGAGGTAACATAGACAGTAATAAATTATTCAGTTGTTTAAAAAACACTTTGCAAGAATCATATCAATAATACAAAATGGTATCAAACATACATGATGCAACATTTTCAAACACATTCAGTTTTTTTTGTTTTTTTTCAGGGGTTTTTTTCCTCTTCTCCCTACGATCCAGAGTCTGTTGCTCAACAATCAGTAATGTTCCGTCCTTCTCATGAAACTCTTTGAAATGTCCCTTTAACAGTAGATGTAAATTAAAAACCGATGCTCTCCTTTCGCTGAGGTTGATTTCTCCACGTTCATGCTGAGGTGAATTTGTACGCCACTCACAAACTGAGAGTGACATGGAACTTTTTCTTTCAATACCCTTCGAATGATTACATTCCAATTGATTTAATCTCTGTCACAACTGTCGCCGAGGCAACAGGCATACACAGGCACACAGGGCTACGACACTTGTTGCCTCCTTGCTTGTTTTGTGATTTGATTTTTACATTCAAATCATTTTGAACGTGACAGGTTTTTGAACAGAAAACAACATGCCGATAGGAAAGTCAGAAAAATTGTATTAAAAGTGCAAAAATGTATTCCTTCAAGAGACGGTATATATTCTTCCAGACAAAACAAAAAGTTGTCCACCGAAACTTTAGTGCGTTAACAGTACAAGCCATTTCATAGGTTATTAAGTTGTACATTCCTATCCACCTCACGGCTACAGACGTGAATATACTGAATGTCTTGTTGCTTCGAGTGTTTCCTACAACTAAACGTAGTCTGTAGCTAGGTTAGCATGGCTTTAAGCCCCAGGAGCATCACACTGCCTGGTGCAGACAGGATGTCCAACTCGGATGTATTCAGAGGGCTACAGTATGTAACCCCGAACTAAAGGAGTGTTCTCCTTTACTGAGCGTGGTTCATTGTCCTGAATTCAGCGGTGCGGTCTGAAAAAAGCCCCTTGATTGAAATAAAGTGACATCACATTATTTTGGTTAGTGGCCAGTGCAAATCTGCTTCTCCAGCCGGCTTCAGATCTGAAACACGAGGCTCTGGTTATCCCTTATCTATTGTATTTCATCTTTTGTAAAACAGCATTGAATTTGTTTACATTGACACCTATAGTTAGATTATTTTTAATATCACAAATATAATTGTTTTGATATTTTTTCTTTTAGATACAAAAACATTGGAAAGTAACTTGTTTTTGAAGACAATCTGTTAAGACTACAAAGACAAAAAAAGAAAATATCAGGGCTATTGTCCATACAGTACTGGTGAAGACTGCTCTCATTATGCCATTGACAATGACTGAGGAGGCAATCTAAATGAACCATAATTATTTTCAGACACTTACTCCGTGTCGTTATTATGATAAAATATTGAGTGTGTCTGTAAACATGGCCGCTGACACATCAGTGTTGGCAAAAACCCTGTTATGTTTACATTAAAGTGTAACCACATACACCGACAGATCTCGCTCTCCTTTTACAATTACAATATCTAAACACTTATTCAACGAGCCGATATGACCACAGCGCTCACCTGTCAACCGTTCGTTTCTCAGCGTCACGTCACGTATCTCTCTCCCTTTCCACGTCCCGTCCCTCCTTCCTTCCTTCCTTCCTTCCTCTCTGAACTGACATTTCAAAACCTGAGCATCACATGACCACGAAGTTCACGCCACGCCCACCAAAAACCAAACGCACCACGCCAATTCTATTTTTCACTACCAAAATCACCGTCGCCACTCTCATGTTCATCCGCCATGCCCTTACGAGGTCCCACTCTACACAGAGGGAACACACACACAACGTTTCTGAAGACCACACGAGGTTCTTCTATTCCAGAAATTGTAGGAGTGTGAGGATAGAAAAGGTGATGACCAGCAGGTTGTTGAAAAATGAGGCAGGTCCTCCCTTTCTCAAGAAGACAAAAAGTTCCAATATCAAGGTGATTCTGATCTCTTCCCCCCACCCCCCCGAAGGGTCTGTCGTCTAGTTCCACATTTGAAACTATATTTATTGACTTGATGGAGAAACAGTTCAGCGACACTGTAGTTCTGTGTTGAATGGAGATGGGAGGGGCGTTTGAAAAGGGACCATGAATTGAGGAGAGAGGGCTCAGCTCTCGCTCCGAGGCCTTGTGAAGGGTGAGGGGGGACATCGGTCCAACATTTCAGATTCACGTTTTCAGCCGTTCGCCGACCCTTTTGTGCTCCAGTAGTTAACCACCGCTGGGGAGTTCCCTGACATCCAAAGGTATGTGGGTGCGCTTGTGTGTGTGTATGTTCTGAGTGATAAACAGGACGAGGGAGGTCACAATATGGCGCAGTGGAACCTGTGGGAACCCGCTGAACGCTCTGCTCTCCATTTCATCTTCTTTTTCTTCTTCTGGTTTCGCTCCGGCACCTGTTGTCTGGAAAAAACATATAAAAAAAACAGTTTTACTAAATAATATTAACCAGGGATTCTGCAGGTTACATTTTCAGACTTTTTTTTAGACCTTTTAAAGACCACATAGAAAGAAATGTTATAATAGTGTTTGTATGTTTCTGTCATACATAATTGCTTTGATTCCTAATGTCACAAGTTTTAACATCAAATATTAAGGCGGCATCAGGCATCATACAGGCTCCCCTTTGGCATCAACCACATATTAAACATGAAATATGCATAAAATAAAAACAAATACAACCCTCTTGATTATTTGCAGAGCATTTATTTTAAAATAAATCATATTAAAGACCATTTTAGACCTTTATAGGCCTAAATTTCAGACAGTTGAACTTTTTAAGGGGCCTGTGGAAACTCTGCTCACCTTACCAGCCTTTTCTGAAACATTACAATACAATCCATAGTTCCATAGTTTCATTCATCATATGATCTTCTTAGTGGTTATTTTCAAAGTGGAAGCTATTATTTAAGGAATAATTCAACATTATAATAAATGTGCTTGTTTCCTTTCTTGAGAGTTAGACAAGAAGATTGTCTGAGGAGTAAATATGAAGTTTTACAGGGGTTATGTGCTTTAGCTTCATATTTGCCATGCATACATGAGTGATATTGATCTTCTCATCCAACTCTTTTAAAGCATTTTTTTTTTCAATTTTCCTTTTTACATGTCTTTGCAGCGTCTATGATTTCTGCACCAATGAATCCAGCACCAACTATTGCAAGTTACAGTTACAAAAGGCAGCTATACAAGCGAGCCATCCTAAGCTTAGAGCCAATCAAAAGTAAGTGTCAACTCTTAGAGATTTTACATTAAACATGTTATATGTGAATTTATCAAAGCAGCCATGCAACAGTACAAAGAGGATGGACACTTTCTGCCTGAACTGCTGATGAATCAGTCAGAAAAAAGCACAACCATTATGTCTTGATCCACTTCCTGTTTTACTGACTTACTACAGTCTGACCACTGGAGGGCAATGTTGATTCAATAATAGACTCTCCTCTTTTTTCCATGATGAACCAAAAGGCAAGGTTTTGTTTTTCATGGGTCATTTAAAGACCTGACATGAAGACAATGAGAACTCTTCGCAATTTGGATTAATTCCTGATTTTTACAAACACTAAAAGGTGAACACAGCTGTATATTTGGGGACCTGAGTACATGCCCTAAGATAAAGTGACATGCCTACTACATGCTTATTGGTCCGTGCAGGATATGACCACATTCAAAACGTGGACACAAATCAAATTCTTCTGAAATTACACATGTGTCAAGACAGGAAATAGCTCTGGGATTTTGTTTTTGCTTTTCCACTCTTCCTAAAAACCATTGCCGTCACATCCCAACACAACACTCTCTCTGTGCCGCTTCTTAAGAAGTAAAATACACACTAAGGAGAAAAGGGGGAAAAGGTGACACACTTTGAATTGAGACTTTTCTATTAGATGTTATGACTGTATTTGAGTTTGTAAAAGGGCCAAACACTGCTGTCATCAAGCAGTTTAACAGCTGTTACTGCAAGTAAATCTGTCTCACATCATTTTTTTATGCAAAAAAAGTCAGTCTTCATGCCATGAAAGAAAAAGAATAAACAAAAGTCATCCTGGAGTTACCTTATAACACGAACCAGCTCATGAAAGGCTTTGTCCACATTCATTGGAGGATCCTTTGCGCTGGTTTCAATATAAGTTATCTGAAGAAACAACAGAAATGTTCCAATATTAAGCACAAATGGTACAAGAGTGATACGAGTCTTTTTAAATATGAAAATAACCAATTTGGTTGAACAACTACATGAATATAATGTATGAAATATAGAAATATACAGTACAGGGAGACATAATGATCAAATTAAACCCCTACCATATGCTACGTGGTTAAGAAACAATAAGGGTCAAATATTTTACCTTTTGAGATGGAACTAGAAGAAAGTCCTACGTATACAGAACCTGTATCCGTGACAACACCCATTAAAAACATAATTGCCCACTATTATTAATTCAACAACTCCACAGACAAAGACTGAGACAGATGTTTCCTCACACATGCCCAGCAGCCATGGAAATGACTGATTAATCAACCGAGCGTGATGCTAGTCCGAGTGGGAACAGCCCCAAGTGTCGTGCTCTTTGTCCAGGCTGCATATGATCACTTCAAAACGGCAAAATTTAAAAAGAAAGGGGCACTTGAATCCAAAAAGGAAGAGATGTCATGTCCGTGGAATAAGAGGATACTGTTTTTGTCTGTGACAGAGTTTCCCAGAATCCCTGTGGAACAAACTCATTCAACACCATGGGGGGGGGAAGTAAAAGTCCTCTCAGATCTCAGATGGTGAATTCTGTATGGGAGTGATCCTTTTTGCAGACTACAGTATGCACACTAATGTTACCCTGCTTCTGCCTGTTTTAATGGTCATGATGTGTTCCCTTAGGGGACATTACCTTAAGCCAGTTCAATTTGTAAACACATCTTTTTCCCTCCATTTCATCCGTTCGTCCACTAAAACTGTGTTTTTTCTGACAGAGCGAAACCTTTAAACGCCAGAAGGAAACCCGGAGCTTTTGCAAAACCATGACATAAACTCAGTGATGTGTGGTTTATGTTTACTGTAAAAAATAAAATAAAAAATCTGTTGAGCGCCACAAAAATCACGTCATCACAGCTTGTGCGTCGAGCGTGAAGGCTCCTCAAGTCTATGAAGCGCTTGTTCGTGCACCTCAGAGTTTTGTAACCAGGAGCTCTTGGCGGTCACATATAGCTCCCTGATAAAAGCGCTAATAATGTGTCTGAGGATTTACAAAGACTTCCAATTTGTTTTAAAATGCTTAATAAACAGGACACCTACAAATCTATATTGGAGTAAATATTTTGCAGCCAAATCAAATAATTTAAAGGATATTCAACTTTTGTTTCATTATAATGTATTTAATTCTTGACAGGACTTGTATAAAAAGGTGATAAAGTACAGTACCAGTCAAAAGTTTGGACACACCTTCTCATTCAACTACTTTGAAGAATGTAAAATATAAAACATATTCTGGTTTGTTGAGCATTTGTTTGTTTACCACATAATTCCATATGTGTTCCTTCATAGTTTGGATGTCTTCAATATTAATCTACAATGTAGAAAAAAATAAAAATAAAGAAAAACCATTGAATGAGAAGGTGTGTCCAAACTTTTGACTGGTACTGTAGGTCTATGAATATGAGATTTGAGTTAACAGTTCTCTTCCTTGACATAGTGGAAGTGGGTTTAATGGCCTTTTCACAGGTAACACTCTTTGTCTTCTTGCTTTTCAGTAGCTTTTTGTTTGTACCACCTGTCGCGGTTCGAAGAATAATGTAACCATCAGCACTTTGAGCATAAACGCCCTTGTGCGTTCTTGTAAGTCGCGCCCCATCTGTGGAATCTCGCGCCACGGTGCTTCATGTGACTATAAACAAAGCTAAAGGGTTAGGGGCTGTGTGGAAGCAAAGTGAAGTAGACAACCTTTAACCACCTCTAACGTTCACTGTGATTCGTCTTTTTAAATGCCAATATAGCTGAATATGAAGCAGATCTGTTGTCATTGACCTGGATTTATGTTGATTTTTAACATATTTTAACCGCTGATATAACCAATCATAGAGCATACTCTATCTGTTGTCATATAATGATTTGGTCAGCTGGGCTGTCTGTCACACTCCTTACCAGATGTTAGCTCTGATGCAGCAGTTTTTGAGGGCAAAGAAAGAGCCGTCTTCATGTTGACAGCTACATTTTAAAATTTAGACAGCTAAATTTAGTCATATTGGTCAGTCTGAATCATCAAGGTGTTTTTAGCTACAGATGTGTCTATTTTCAGCTGTGGAAACAGAATAAGTTTATTTAGTTTTATTCAGATCTCTGTTTGAATTATTTCAGATACAAGGACACTCCTCTGTGAGCAGCGATCTCTCCTCTCACTGTTGCTTCTTAAGTCTCTGTAGTTCACAAAGGCACATGTGAAACTTGTAGAAACTGGGTTGAAGATATGAAATCAGTTTAATGCAAAAAGCCTGCACTGGGCCTCATTACTTACGTTATGTTTTGCAGCCATCTCTTGGCCCTGTTCAGCGGTGACCTTCCTCAGATGGACCAAGTCCACTTTGTTTGCCACCAGGACCATGGGGAAGGCCTCCCTGAAAAGAAAAAGGACAAACACACACAATTTCAGCTCTCCCTGTAGAACTGAATAATGCATTTCCAAACCACTCGCAGTGGTTTCAAAGAGTGTTTAAAAGTGTCTCGTGGTCTATAGAATATTTTAAAGACCTGACGGGTTTACATTTGATTAAGATCACATGCTTTACAAATTGTGTGAAAGGTGTCAGATTTCTGCAACACTTGAATCTTGCAGAAAAATTTGCTCCAGTAGAGCACCACTAAATATGGACATGGAAATACAACCACTTGCTTAGTTCCAGTTTCTATTTTTGTTCCATCTGAAGCTCAGTTTTATTAGCTACTGTCAGAGAACAGATGCATCTCTTCTCTCACAACTGACACTTCACAACACTACTGATACTAGAATTTAAAAAAAAACTAATCTGATGTTCAGCCATATTTCGTCTGCAGTTTTAGGAAAGTGAAGCGGGGACTGAGGTGGACAAAGTTTCATTTTGGTATGTGTGGTCTCATTAGAGTGACTATGAGGAACGTTTATAGTAACTGGTTACGAAACAATGAAGTCTCAATGAAGTGCTGATGACTCTTTAGGACCTACATAAGTAAACAAGATCAGTGAAAAAAGGTTGTTAAATGACCAGCTGTATCTCATAAACAACCCATCTAAAATGATTTCAGTGGGCTGGAGATTTTGATACATACAACACATGAAAAATAAAGAAACCTCCTAGTCAATTTGACGCCACGTACGCAGCGTTTAGAAAAATTGCTGCAAATACAGAAACGTGCTGCAAGAAGATCCCATGACAACGGATACTGTTTCTGGGGGACACTAAAAAGTGATGCGCATGACTGTTGTCTTTTTGAAGATGAACAAAAGATTATTATTTTTTGGCTTATTTTATCAGTTTGATGACATGATTCAGATATTATTGTAGCTATCTGCTGTTAACTCATTTTTAGCCCTTTTCTTATTAGCATAATAATAATAATAATGACAGATAATAGACCAATAAATTCATAAACCCCAAACCATGACAACAACAAGTGTGTCCCAATCATGAGCATCACTTTTTAAGTGTCCCCTGGAAAGTTTCAGTTGCCTTTGTGAGCTTTTTCTAAATGCTGCGCTTGTGTTGCCAAATTGATGTTTTCGTGTGTTGTTAAAAAAGACGTTTCCTTATTTGCTTGGGTTGTGTCTATTTGCATGTGTTTCCTTAATTTGCAGGCGAATTGAGCTCTTAGGGCCACTGTACTAAGGGAATTTGGGAAGATATTGACCAGGCATCCTGGGATTTGATTTTCAGCAACAGTGTCAAAGAGAGTTTACATTAAATCACAGCGTAATAAACAGGAGTTGTAGTAATGCCTCTTATCATTCCCACCTGTCTTTGACCCGTAGTATGAGTTGATGGAATCGGTCCACATGTTCAAAGCTGGCCTTGTCCGTCACAGAGAAGACGATAAGGAAGCCATCTCCTGTCCTCATGTACTGCTCCCTCATCGCACTGAACTCCTCCTGGCCGGCTGTGTCCAGCACTGCAAAGATGGAGGGACACAAATGTATTACTTGATGGAAGGAGTCTCTCTTTTACTGACTTTTTTCACTCTAAACACCCAGATGATGTACTTATTTGACATGGGCTTTGAGCATACTTTACTTTATATCTTGTCTGAGTAAGTAACTATACAATTTGACTACTTTCCCTATTAAATATATAGACTATGTTTTTTGAATGTTCTTTTCAGCTGCAGCGACAAATTAGAAATAAGGCCTTTCATTTCATTTTTATCTTGATTCTTATTGCAACACAACACATCTGTTTAAAGGCCTTTCAAAGCTGCAATAGAGTCAGTTGTTCATAAAAGTATAACTGTTGAATTCCTCCTAACCAAAAGCATTGTTATATTGATTTTAAAAAGGGATTATAAACTAACCCGGTTTGCAGAAATCATTTAGCAATGAAAGCTATTTTGTTATAGTGTTTGTTAATGTTTCAGTGTTCAGAATAAGAGCTTGTTTTCTCCCCAACTTAATGAGTTGATAAGTGATCACCTCCACCAACACTTTAAGAATCCAGGGACACTTACAGGTTTTGTTACCCCTGTGACCCACTCATCTTTCCTCTCACCTTCAGGCCTCGGCTACCGTTACATAACAACTATGTCAGAACAATTTATAGGCCTTAGCAGAAGTTGTCAATAGTTAAGAGAAAGTGCATTCCCATAAACTGTAGAAGAACAGATGTTTTTTAGGTTGTTTTCTAATTCTTTCCAGAGCTTTATACGTTTCCAACTTAAATTGAATACTTTATTGATGGAAGGATAAAAATCACAGAATGATGCATATTAAGTCTCACATGCAACAGTGCGTTTTTCTAAATGTCATTAATTCTTTCAACTGTTTTATAGTTTGCTCAGTGGAGGAAACAGCGACCACTGGAATGTAGTTAAAAGCTGAAGCATCTTTTTAAGAACAAATACAAAAATGTTACCTCATAGGTCAATGATGTCATGAGATGTTTAATTGAAACCAAAAGAACAGAAGATAACCATGGAGAGAAAAGGACTTCACATGCACATTTCTCCTCACCATCCAGTATTGCCCACTGTCCGTCGATCTCTGTGTGTTTGAGATACGAGTCCTCTATCGTGGGATCGTAGTCCGGCACAAAGATCTTCTGGAAAAATTGGATGGTGAGGGCGCTCTTCCCAACACCACCATCCCCCACCACCACCAGCTTGTAGGTTGGCAGGTTGTCACTCGGCAGGGCGCTGGTCGCCATGGCTACCTCGACAGTGGTGGTGAAGGTGAAAAGTAGGCTGGGTCGGTGGCTGAGGACACACACCTGGCTGAACGGGAGGACAGGGAGAGGGAAACAGAAAGAAAACAAGGGATTGACAATAGAGAGGGGAGGGGAGAAAACAGAAAGAGGGAGAGAGAGAGAACAAGGGAGGGAGGTGTTAAGGTTTTTTTTTTTCCTAGCTGCTTTTTCATCACCATGGAGACCACAGACCACAGCTAGGAGTTGTGGATCAAAGCAGGAAAATGAAAAGTAAATAGTGAAAAAATAGACAAAGAGGGGCCAGAAGTGAGAGTTCAGCACCCTTTAAGCCCACCTGAAACATGGTAACCCAGATTCTAAGTTTCACCATAGAGAGAGAGAGAGAGAGAGAGAGAGAGAGAGAGAGAGAGAGAGAGAGAGAGAGAGAGAGAGAGAGAGAGAGAGAGAGACACAACAAGCCCAATAACAGCTGTACATGGCTTTACAATATAGCAAAAAAAGCAAACATGTTGAAGTGGAACAATTTACTTTTCTTTTTTTCTTTTATACAGAGAAGCTGATGTTTTTTCCATGCCCTTTAGTACAGTCATTTGTCTTGGAGCCAATGTTTAACTGTTTTTACAGGAACTGCATCTTATGGGACGACAGTATTGACTTGAGTATTTATGCAAAATGAGCAGAAACGAAACCACAGAACCCTGCAGAGTTCTGTGACCTGGCACGTAGCAACAAAAAGCCAACCTGGATTGCTAAACGTCTACCTTTCTGATTAAATGACTTGTTTTACCGATATGACTATAACTGTTAATGTGAGAGGTGGACTTCAGCATGCACAATATGAGGGGTATTAGGAGTAACTTATCACGAATGATCTATTCAGCAAAATATAAAAAGAATGTCTCAATGTCTGTGTTTATTTCCTGTCATTCCCTTCTCTCTGTATCTACACTGTCAAATGAAGGCAAAATGCAAAGAAGAATCTAAAAAAAGACAACTTTACAATTATTCTTACAACAAAAACCAAACTGGTCATGATTTGATACATAAGACAGAGTCAACATTTTCTCTTTTTTCTTGTTGAAATGGAACTGTTGCTGTCTTATTCCATCAGCATCTGTAAGCCACGCATTAGCCCAACCCCGGTGTGACCATATGTATTTCTATTGTGCAAAAGATAACCACACTGACCTAAGGTTTTGTGGTCTCACAGGCTCATGCACATGCGTGATGTGTTGCTTATTCCTGCAAATGCTTTATCACCATTTCACTTATCTACATGGAGCAGTAACATGCCAAGAGATGGTGCAATGCAGCAGCAAAAGCGGAAGAAGAAAACTGCTAGCAAGTTAACGTGGATGTAAACCATTCTGGATTACAAAGGTTTTTTTTTTTTCTTAAATGGTTTTATTTTAATAAAAGAAGAAAATAAGTTTGTTACAGCTCAACGATACGTTCAATGTGTTGTGGTAAGTAACACTGAATGTTAACATAACACTGGTGGTTCACACCTACAACTCCGCAGGCTACCTTTAAGATGGTGCTGCACATTTCATGCGGCTTCATGTTAAGACCTTCCAATGAAAACCACAAAACCGATATAATTGTGAAGCAGCAACAGGAAATTCAGCCGCCTTTGCCATCAAGGTTAGCTCACTACTATTGTGGACAGCATTGTCCTAAATATAAGGACGGATGGTAAACTAACCAGCAGCATCAACACAACAGGTATCACAGACAACCACTTGTACCGTTCTGGCGTTTTACTAAATGCCACTGACAGGTTTGGCCGAGCAGCAGAAACCAGCCTAATGACGTCGACTCTCAGTAACCCAGTACAACCACAGGACCAGCAGAGAAAGATGATGGCTTCCACATAGACGGGGTAACTGTAGCTTGTAATTATGGCTTTTTCAAAAACAAAAATAAACATCCATCTAGTTAAATTATGAGAGGTCTAACAGAGGAGAAGAGTATTTTTTTCCCCCACACAAGTTAAGTACAGTAGAGAATCAAAAAAAGATGTCCATTTAAACATTTGCAAATGATTAAGATGCATTCACATCTCAGGGGAACAGCTTGTACTGTATTTTTTTCCCCCCCAATCACAATGCCCTTTTTTAAGAGTCTCACATACAGTTATACTGTATAGTTCAAATCACTATGAGCAATGAGATAGGAGCCTTAACTTGTTTGTATGTATGCAATCTTATGCTGTTGTATCAAACAATCTCACACCAAAGCCTACCACAAAGCGGGGGAGCCATGGGAGGAAAGCAAGAGAACACAGCAGGAAAGGAGGGTGAGAGAAAATGGTAAACAGAAGAGAGAGGGAGAGGAAGCAAAGGGTAAACGAGGACAAGGTTGATGAAAATCTTACAATATGGTGGAGTCCATACAACAACATGTTTTGTGTGCGCCAAAATTTTGGCCAGTAGGTATTTCTCATTCTACATGATATTGACAGTTCTGCTTCAATACATAAAATAAAAAAAAATCTTATCATGTGTAGGAAAATAATTTAACATTAAGTTATGTCTGTGTGTTTTTTGTTTTCTTTTTTTAAATCTCGACTATTAACTGACACTTGAATGGACTCGGTTCAACTTGGCGACGTCCCAACCTCCACTGCAGAACAAAATCTAGGTTGAAGTCTGCCTGACCATCATATCAAGCTAATTTAAATACTTTTGACCTAGTAGTACTATTGGGCAATGTTTATATGTGTTTTTTTGAGTTCCCATTTTGTGCATGTGCGTCCTCGTGCATGCCTTTGAGGACGCAAATGCACGTGAGCAAGCACACGGACGACACGAAACACATTCTTGCTGTCGGCTTCACACTCTTCTGCAAGAAGACTCCAAGCTAGCATACAAGAATGTACACTTATCATGATTTATAAAAAAAAAAAAAAAAAAATGATTTGTGAATGTTTTTTGAGGGAGGAAAGGCATTCACCACTTTTGTAAAGGCCTCAAGGAAACACTGTGGGAGGAAACACAGAATGTGAATGTACCTCACTTACAAGAAAACAAGACAGATACCTATTAAAAAAAAAGAAGAAAAAAACATACAAAGAAAAGACCTAAATGATAAATAAATGTGATATCTCAAGCTAGTTTCTGCAAGTCCTACACAACAAGGTAGGACTGTTACACAGTGTTAGGAATATGTGATTTGTAGTGAATGAGTTAAAACATGCGAACCAATGTGACAACAATTGTAATATTTGAAATCAAACTAATCTACTACTACTACTAGCTATAGTCGTCATTAAAGAGTAGCAACAGTCGGAAGCAGACAAAAAAGCACATTCACACACACTACTAGCACCACAACACCACCACCACCACCCACGCACCCATTCCTTCTTCATCCACCAGGAAACAGCTGTCAGCTGGCTCCAGTCCATCCTTTCCTGCCCCGCACAATGGAGGGAAGGAAGATGTTTCCTTCCTTTCCAAAAAAACCAGCCAGCCAACCAGTCGGTCTGCAGCCAGCCAGCCAGCCAGCCAGCCAGCCAGCCAGCAAAGCCAGGTTGGGCAAAGAATTTCCAAGACACATTCCTGATGTTAAAATGCCTCTTCAGCCGGTTTGTTGGCACACTGTCATGAAGCCACAGAGTAAATGTCTATGCCACAATTTCACCACCTTAGACAGATATCCTGTGCTGTGCAGAAAAACAAGAACTGGACAGCTTGAGAAGGCCCATGAAATCACACTACCTGACCACCAGGTGTGGTTTTCACACTAAGCAAGGTGGGGCCTCGCTGAAGCCAAGTCAGGTCACAACCTTTTATGGCGCGTCAGCATTTATCCGAGCCTCTCTCGGTGGAGTGCACAATTCTCTGAAACACCACTCACTGTTCTGAGAGACAAAAATAATCCACGGACACCAGTTCAAACCAAATTCCTGTGCCCAACCAAAGTTAGTCATCTGCTCAGTGTGGCTTTACAAACCCTGATGTTTCAGAGGGCCGACCCAGGCTGCATGAGGACGTACTTACAGTATACACAACACTGGCTGTGTTCACACTAATGCCAATGAATAGAAATCCGTTCCTCTCAGATTTGGCCTTTCATTCGCACTAAGCTGGCATTTTCCACCGCGGACAACTGAGCTTTATGAAAAAAAAAAAAAAAAAAAAAGCACTACAGAGGAGTTGAATCTGAAAAGGTCTGTCTCGTGTGTTGGACGGAGCTCGTCCAACACAGTTACGTATAGCTGTTAACCCTCACTGGCATGATCAAGTACCTCTATGAAGTAGCAACATTGATAAGTGGTAATTGCCCATTTTGTGTGTCCATAGCTGATCATGTGATCTCATGATGTAATAGAAGTGTTGTCATTGACCTTTTTTTTTTTAATATATTGCTCAACTTTGAGCTTAAAGTGCTGCTTTGAATAAGGGCCGAAATGCAGCAGAGTAGGAGACATCAAACTGAGATGCAACCTGCAAAATACTTTATCAGGCCATGTCTGTCAAAATGGTTAATCCACTCACCCCTACTCATTATCGGATTATGGCTGTAAAGCACAACTCTTGTCCTAATGTTATGGCTTTTCTATGTGAGGCAAGCTTTCAGAAACGGGTTTAAAACCACCATAAAAAACGCATAAACAGCAATGATCCACATTAGGACATAGCCTTTATTGTTGATTGTCTTTGTTGTTGCATAGTATCAAAATATTCTTTAATCAGAGCAACCTACATTTCAGATCTGCAATACTACTTTACATCACAGCGAAACACAGCCATTGCAGCACAGCAGATTAAGTTATTAGACGCCTTGTTGCACACACTGGTTGTGCAGCAGTGTGGCACATAGACAAACCGCAGGGCATGTAAATCATATATGACGCTTATTTTGTATGTTGTATCACTCCGTTTCCTCTGAAGAGCTAATCCCTACAGCTGTGGCTAACAAGAATACGTTTCTCCTCATTAAATCAGATAGCTAGAGGACCAGTGACATATTCTATCAATTCGCTATGCCTCCACTACGCCCACATTACGCAACAGGTATATGGTTTTACATGTGAAGCAGCTGATGTGTTTGGGACGTCATATTTTATATTCACCATGACTCCATAAAGCCTCTCTGGGCTCTTGAGAAGTGGTTAGTTTCTGCCTTGGGAAAAGGATAAAAAGGGACTTCCCTCTTCACATGGGAACAAAGCAGCAACACATCTCACAGAACCGGAATAAGGAGGAACACAGCGGTGAACACCCCGGCCCGGACCGTAGCGTTGATATCAACACTCATCGATCATCCTAGAGAGGTGCGAAGGCACAGTTCACAAAGTTCAAAAACGTGTCGGACAAACTCTAGTCAAACTCCAAACCATTTGTTTCTTTGTTTAAGAGCTATTTATTTTATTTTACCTTTGACTTATGAACCATTTAAGTCATTTTAACCAGAATATAAGCATTCTTAAATAGTGAGTTTTTGGGGATGAACTGGGCTTTCAGCCTAGGAGAAGCAGGTTGCTGGTTGTTGTCACCCAGACAGCCGAAGTAAAAACAATGAATTACTTGCGGGCTCTTTGTCTGAGAGCTGGGATCATTAATAAAAGGACCCTACTGCTTCTTTACCAGCAGCATCAATATTGGCAATATTCTCCAGTTATTAATGTGGTCAAAAATCAGATGCACATTGATATATTGTACCTCATACTAAACATAGGAATATGATGATTTAATTTGATTATCCTGGCCAAAATGATTGCGATTCACAATATAATTTGATAATAATCAAAATATGGTAGAAAAAAAACCAATCAATTTTAGAAACGGGGATCATAAATCATAAAACCCACCGGTATAAATAAAGCAGATTTCTGACATGATGAATCCTGTACTTTCACTTCTCTACCATGAAAGCAAGCTAGACAACTTTCTTCAATCACTCATGTGACGATATTCCTGATTATCCCGTTAATGGGAATTCACCGTGATCAACTTATGTCACTTGGAACCAGATTTCCTTTTTAGTTTAGAGGGTATAGTTTAACTTTTGTTTCATATTTATTCTCATTATTACCTACCCAAGATCCTCCTCTTTGCCAGTATTTTTGGTAAATTAAGTAAAAAGAAAAACAAGTTGAATGAAATCCTAAGTAAAGATGTAAAAATTAAACACCAAAGTATGGCTTACATGTTGTACCTACTGTGTCATTTGCAAGTGCTTTCATCATTTCAAGTGTTGATTGTAACAATAAATGTTATTTTGTAATGTTTTTATAAACGCAATCTGCGATTAAATCATATATTGTCCCATCTCTAACTTATCCAGCCCTTAATTATTGCCAGCATGACATTAAATGTTTTCCTCACAAAATAATACGACTCCCTGGATGAAGATGTACATCCGATTCCGACAGACACAAATTAAGTGTGCAGTAAGATGCAATCTGCCCAACTGAATCACTGCCTTACTGTACAGGGTGGTTTCCTTCCTGGAACAGTGATTCAAACTGACAGTAATTTGAGTAACAGTAAGCTATGCTAATAATACTGTGTATGAAGATGTCTTTAAACTTCAGATGTCTTTAGACTTATGTCAACAACTAATGTGCTGTGTACTGACTGTGTACTGATGACAGACTCCATGCACACATCTTTAAGACCCTGTGCCACACTTAGCTGAGAGAACAAAGTCCAAATAGCCTAACAGAGGGCTTTATAGCTGATCACATGAGAGTGGGTCATCATCACCAATGACTAACTTCCCACAGTCTCACAGCATTGTTTGAGAACCCATTTAGCCATAAATGACACTGCATGTCTTTTTTGT
The DNA here is from genome assembly GCF_027596085.1 of Anoplopoma fimbria. NCBI lineage: Eukaryota > Metazoa > Chordata > Actinopteri > Perciformes > Anoplopomatidae > Anoplopoma > Anoplopoma fimbria. Next base: position 19,593,235 of record NC_072464.1, on the reverse strand, counting down.
AAAAGCCATTTTAAGAAATTCTCTGTGGATAAAGCTGCCATTCACACACTCAACCCAAATATCTCATTAATGTACTGTGACTTGTAGGGGGGGGGCATTTCCTACTCTGACCTTTCCATTCATTAATTCTAAAAAACATTTTTTTGTAGAGTTATTTGAGCATTTCCACCAGGACACAGGATGTGTGGATGAGTGAACCACTACCAGGCACCACTGACACCAAACGGACGTTCAAGTACTCAATTTAATTACGTTACTACTCCACTTAAAGACCATACATTTTCATATTGAAGTATCGCCAAGCCTAATGTGAAACTTGAATACAAAATACTTTATTTTAGCAAGTATAGTCATCCAGGTCCGGATCACGCTGTGGTCAACACTTGTATATTTACCACCTTATTGTCATAATCCCACTTTTCTGCACAATAGGCCAACCTTTTGCCTCACTTCTAACTATCAGAGGTGCCACTTACACCTCATATACGTGCAGGTGTGAATCTGAATGTCACAGGAAAAACATTATTCCATAACAAGTAGCCTAATATTACCAGGCCTCGTACACATGTAATGGCACACACACACACACACACACACACACACACACACACACACACACACACACACACACACACACACACACACACACACACACACACACACACACACACACACACACTGAGTCACCAGGGTGGAAAACCAAGAATCTAACATTACTAATCCTCAAGAAGGTGATTTCCCCCTGGTCAAAGGTCACAGTTCAACTTAAGACAAATTGCATGCAAAGGTCAGTTTATCATCATCATCATCATCATTAGGGATTGACATTTCCATTGAGTTATGAAGCAAGGATTAAGAGGTATCTGTCCCCAAACAAACCAAATGATCTGGTGATTTCACTTCGCTATTAATAGTGATTTACGTGTGTGTGTGTGTGTGTGTGTGTGTGTGTGTGTGTGTGTGTGTGTGTGTGTGTGTGTGTGTCTCTGCAGACTGGGGTGCTCCCGAATGATCTCATCCTATGATTTGATACATCAAGAGTATCTCTGTTAAATCTGCATTACAGTGGTTAAAAAAAAAAAAAAAAAAAAGATATTTTGTGACACACTGTATCTTTTTGTTTGACACACAGAGGCAGGGCCCATATATGTGTGTGTGTGTGTGTGTGTGTGTGTGTGTGTGTGTGTGTGTGTGTGTGTGTGTGTGTGTGTGTGTGTGTGTGTGTGTGTGTGTGTGTGTGTGTGTGTGTGTGTGTGTGTGTGTGTGTGTGTGTGTGTGTGTGTGTGTGTGTGTGTGTGTGTGTGTGTGTGTGTGTGTGTGTGTGTGTGTGTGTGTGTGTGTGTGTGTGGAAAAGCCACCCCTTAAATAATAATCTTTTTTTTTGTTGTTGTTTTTTTTGATTGCTTCATCCTTTTTTCTCTTGAAGTTTTTAAAAGCAAAAAAAAAAAAAAAATGAATTTCCGCAAACTGAGCATGCACTTCATTAAAAACGACGCTCACTTCCCCTCGGCTGTGCTGCACCGCGCCGCACCGCACCGCACCGCACCGCATGCACGACCTCCTCTCCGTCTGCAGGGACGCTACTCACCCCGATATCACAGTTGTTTTTCCGCAGTCGTGAACACAAAGAGCAAAAGCACCGTCCCTCTCACGCCGACATGTCCCTCCTCATCTCTCTCCTCTTCCTCGGCTTCAGACCTCCTCCACCGCCGCACCTTTCTCCACAGACGGTGTGCTGCCCGCATCTGCCCAACAATACGTTGAATAGCAAATCTTTGTATTGCAACAGCTGATGCTATAAATAGAAGAGCCCTGCAGGGGTGGAAGTGGGGTTTTGTGAAGGTATTAAAGCGTCAAATGTCATGTTTCTGTGTCATATCATATCCATGTGTGTGAGTAAATGTAATGTAATGTGTTTGTTTCTGTTAATTGTGTATTTTTTGGGGGGTGAAATGAAAGTAATCTCACAAAGCGGAGACTGAGCTCCCCCTCTGAGTGAAATGGACTATTCCTTTATGTATAGAGGACTTCTTTAAAGGGGTAGTTCTGTCAAATTGTAGGACTTATGATTTAAGAGGAGTGAAATGGATAAATTAAAGAAAATTTGCTTTTTTTTGGTGAGTTAAATCGTGGACAACTAATCAGTCTAATTCAATGATAGTTCTGTTATGTCTAAATCAGCAATAGCATTAGTCAGGTTGTTATTTTACATACTTTTCAGATGTTTTTGCCTCCTGTTTTGCTATATTATGAGCAAATCTGATAAAACCTTTCAGCTAATATGTTTGAGACATTATTGCAACGACTTTAGACACAGAGATCCACAAATGTTTTTGAGTTTTAAATGTCCTCTCAGCAACAGGTGATCAAGCATGTAAATAAGTGGGGTTTAGACTCTGGTTCACTGTTGTATTTTATTTATTTATTTATTTATTTATTTATTTATTTATTTATTTATTTATTTATTTATTTATTTATTTATTTATTTATTTAAGAGGTTCTTTAGTGATCTTAACCTCAGCTAAAATAAAAACTTTTTTCTTTAATTTTTTTGTTTCTATTTTTTGGGTACTTTTACGGAAATAAATGCATGAATCAGTACAACCACAAAATGTCCAACATGTATTTGCAATTATTTGTATTATTATTGTGTTTATACACCCAGTGATACAAGCAGAAAAAAAGAACAAGAAAGAAAAGTAGGGGGAAAACCTTACTTCATATTCATCAATATATACACATACTTACTTGAATACAAATATATATTTATTTTTTTAATCCGTAGTTTGCATTAATAAAACCCCTTTATTACTGTATGTGGATGTAGGTGTATCTGGATGCATGCATGAATGTTTATATGCACATATAAATGCAACCATTTTTTATTCCCTGACATCACACTCTCGCTCAAAAATTAAGAATATGAATTTATAAGTTAAGTATGCCTTAAGGATTCACTAAAAAGACTGATGTGTGTGAGAAGACAATAGATCTTTTTACAACCAACATTTTGACTTGTCATATAAGAAAAGCCCAGCTGTTTCTACACAACACCAACGCTGGCTCCGTTCTATTCGAGTCATTACAAAGTGACAGTGATCCAGCATGCACAATAGGACCCTTAAACTGAAGCAGCTAAATGGAATTCAGCCATCATTATTTTACAACTGTGATTTTCCTACTGTGGCATTCAAGAAAACGGACTATCGTGAATTCATCACATGTGAGTACACATTTAACATCTTTATCACATGCGGAAAACATTGGTATCTTAAACATGTTCCCATGTTGGCCTACATAGTAATTCTTTCTTTTTGATGTGATGAAATTCGTCTGAAATAATCTTTTCTTTGATTTTCATCTGTGAAATGTATGATGAATTGCATGTGAAAATCACAACCCAACATATAAGATCATATGTGGTTTTCAGAGAGGCACATTAGTTTATCAGAACGCATAAATTGGAGACCTTTTCACACAAGTATCTCATTATCACAAAATCTGTACCTCTTAATTGTGACTCGTGATTATGAGACAAGATCTCATAATTACAAGATCTCATAACTGTTGGATGGTGTCTTGTAATTATTGGATTTTTTTTCCTCTTACATAGTGAGATAAATCTTGTAATCATGAGAACAACGAGAACAGAAGTCTTGTTTCCATTTTTCCATTTTTTCTTCTTTTTAATTTTACTGACATTGAAAATGTGAAATAAAACATGACATTTTTGGTTAGCAGTAAATGTGCATGTACCGGACTGCATACCAACAGACCTGTGAAGAAGAAAACAAGAAGGTCAGTATTGATTGTTTTACAGATTAAAAACTGATAATAAATCACTGCTGAGCAATCACGTTCACTTTTTTAATCATTTAATCAGTAACGGGTCGACAAATAACTTGAATATCCTAAACACTGCAACTTTAAGGTCTGCTGTTACCAAATTCAAACAAAAGGCAGCCTTCTGACTGACTTATTCATTTGTCACACTGAATACTCCCTACTTAAAAGAACTGCTTCCCAGAACCCTTGTTCATTTTGAGGTTGTTTTGCCGGCATTATGAGTATATACTGGATTTCAGCTCAAAGCCACAGAGGACCGGGTGCAAGCGCTAACACTAAGGAATGCTGATACCTCATGAGATGTAATGTATTATTCAAAGAGAGATTTGACATAGTGTAGTTAATAAGTGCACACATGCTCAGAAAAAAGAACTCACACACACACACACACATTTTTCCACATTACTGGCAAGACTGTTTATGATGTAGCAGTCCATTAACGGTAAGAGGTGCATGTGCGTGTGAGTGTGTGTGTGTGTGTGTGTGTGTGTGTGTGTGTGTGTGTGTGTGTGTGTGTGTGTGTGTGTGTGTGTGTGTGTGTGTGTGTGAAAGAGAGGGAGTGAAGGATGTGAATAATTCAATTGAAATGCGGAAGAGGGAGCTTGCTATGAGTTTTACCTCTGTAAATAATACAGACATTAGGCGTTTAGAACTTACGTTACTGTAAGTGATATAGAAGATGTAGAGCTCTCTCTCTCTCTCTCTCTCTCTCTGTGTAGGTTTGTCCAGTGTTTCCGGGAAAATCTTTCTTTATTTTAAAGCGTGTTCAAAGACACACACGTATCCCTACTCTGTAATTCTTTCCATACTTTTTTGTGTGGCCTTAACATATCTTTCGCTTGATTGTCAACACTTTTAACAAACAGTTTTGGGAAGACAGAAACAAACAAACCAAGACAAATATGTCAAATTTAATATTATATACACACTGTATTTTCCAAATGAAAAGGCCACAATAGGTGGTCGTGATTGTTGACTGTTGGTACAAATAGAGGTTATGAATTAATATGCAATAATGGTGTTAAAGATTAGGGTACTAGGTAGTAGTTAAAGATGCAAATGCACCAACACAGTGGCATCCTTCTAGCATAAAGCCTCAGTATTTGTACCGTCAATTCAATACTTTTGGTTATCTCAATGGTTTGAAACATCTTTTCTAAAGTTAAAAAGCATGTCAAGTTGGTATACTCCCTATTGTACTGTGCCAATGTGGTAGTATCATTAGACTTTAATTTTTACCTTTTTTAATGTTCTTCAGGTATGGGTATGGGAGAGATTGTAAATCAAAGGTAAACAGCATGGATGTAGTTTTCAACTACTCACTAATGACGCATTTGTTTCTCTTGCATGTCTATCTGGGATTCCAAAGCTTGCTGTGTTTGACGTAAGGACATATTGATTTCTGCTTTGGGAGGCTTGTAGGAAGCAATCAAGAGGTGGTGAATTGATTGACTGGGTTACTGATTTATTCATCCATTGAGAGGACACTCCACTGGATTGGACGACAAGTTGATGGGATCTTAATTTGAGAATTGATTGCTCTGTGTGTCCTGCGTTAGTCCTCGTTTTTTTTTTTTTTTCTTCAGACGCTGCAGGCGTTTGGAGGGCAGCGTCAGGTAGAGGGAGCCTTTCTGATGGCAGCCCTGCACCTACTTATGCCAATGTGCATAAAGACAATAATAATACACCAAATGATGTATTCAAAATGTTCATTCTCTGGCATTTTCGTATCATTCGTACACATTTTATGTGTTGATTTTCTCTTAAGGGACATCAATAGCCCACCGTGTTCATCATGTCCATGTTGAAAAGTGGAATTGACATTTAGTGTCAAGGGTCATTAGGCACCAGTGACTTATGTGTGTTTTTCAGTATTGATGCACTGACACTGGATCCAATGCACATCAATGACCAGCAAACAGCCTCCTTGACCGCTACGTACAGGACTCTGCCCTCAAAAACATCCGACACTTCAGCCCCTTGACTTTAACACATGGACACACCAACATGTCACTCAAACCTGAAAAGATCAGACAGGATGCAGCTTGTTTGAATTCAGTTTTGTTTTCTAAAATAAGTTCAATGTAATCCCTTCAGGCTGTTTTAAAATGCCAAGGACCAAAGAGTGCCGATGCTAGAGGTCGGTGACACCAGTATCAGCTTTTTAAAAAATGTGCATGCAACTTTGGTTGCTTTTTCCAGCATGCATTGTGCAGAAGGCAGAGAGGAACATTTGGAAATGCTTCCAGTCTTCAATTTGTGATTTACAGCTAAGAATAGAATAGAATAGAATAGAAAAGAATAGGGGATTTTCTCTGTCTCTTTCCCTTCAGAAACACACATATTGCACACAGAGACACACACACTTCCATCGCCTCTTGCCTGTTTCCATGGCGACAGTAGTGAGCTGTTTCTTCACTTGAATCACACCGTCTGACTTGATCACAATACATATGCACACACACATGCGTGTACACACGTACACTGCAGAGTGATGAATTGTTCATTTTTTTTACCCTAAAATGACTGTGTGTCCTACATAGGCCGTATCCCTACATGTACAATGTTGCATTAGTGATGCATTGTCCCTCTGCAGGTCTTATGTAAACGACCATATAAATCCAACCTCTCTGTGTAAAGCTCTAACATGCATTGTTTCCCTTTTCCAGATTGTTGAGAATTCATTTTTTTATGTGATGAAAGCATCAATATTTTTTGCATGTTAAATAAAGAGCATCAGTTTTTAATATTTGTATTTTAATGAAGAGATATACTGCAAGTTGGATAGAAGTAAACTGAGCACAAAGAGCAGAGGATGATGAGGGTTTGAGAGGATAAAATACGTAATGTTCGTTAAAATGGATAACAAGGTGAACCCTATTACTTTAATGTACATTTGTATAATGCCCGTTTCCAATGGGGGAGCGTTATTACTGTACTGTTGTACAATACTCTATGTTATAAATAACTACGTTTCACCTCATACTATGTCCCAAACTACGGTTTCATAATTTACAGTTTTATACTATAGTATGTTAATATGTTACACTGATTTTTGCATCATCATACTCACAGTTGTCACTTTAACCACACCACCATCACTTTACTTTGTAATTTCTGTCTCCAAATGCTTTTGCATTGCGCTGTATTACTATTTTGTGTTTTTTTTTTTATTCTGGTAAGACATAGCTCTTTCTATAAATTTCTTTGATTTTCTCTATTAATCTGTATTGCTGTCCTAGTGTGTCCACAACAACTGAATATCCCCGCTGTGGATCAATAAAGGTTTATCTTATCTTATCTTATCTTATCTCAGATACAGTCAAACAGACAACTGAAGACGTTTTATTGAGAATTTATTGATGAAGCAAGAGTGAATTACCTAAATTAATGAAATAAAACGAATTAAAACACTACCATAAAAATGCTTCTGAGTGATCACTTGATCACAGTCAGTGAGTTTAAAAAAAAAAAAAGTCCACCCACTCTCAATGTTCTCAATATGTTGCTGGGCTGTATTCTATAAGTACACACACTCTCTTAAAAGGGTGGTAGGCCACCTGACCCCATTACACCTCCACCTCAAAACCAGCACCGTACAGATTTAGCATCAGAATACCAACGTTCATCCACGGCCCCATGTTGATGAAAACCCTCACAATTCCAAACATCTTTCTTTTTTTCAGCAGTTGCCCATTGCCATCTTATATATTGTTGTTTTAAGTCACGAGAGTATAATGCAATAAGACGATCTAAAATACTGACAGTTTTCTCACTTTTGTCTTACTGCACAGCTTTCACTTCCTCCTCTACCACGACACCACCACCATGTGTTGAAATCAGCTGTTTTGTACCTGGATCCACCTTTCCTTTGCATCCTGTGCATATACACCAAGCTCAGCTACACCATTAAAATTTTACAACAGCTCACGGGCATGTATCCACATCTCAGAGCTCCTCAAAGGAAACACACGTCATTACAGATCAGCAGCAACCGCACATATGTATTCGCCTCTTCCCCTTTTTTCTAATTTGCATAGGATTCGGATGGGACTTGATCTAGAGAATTGTGGAGCTTTGAACATATATGCATGTTTGAGACCGGCTTTAATGTTATTCTGGTGAGTTCCCCCTGTTGTGTTCCTCATTTTCTGTTTGAATCATTCAATTTATTTTATACCAATTGATACTCATGGATGGATTGCTGAACGACCCTTCAGAGCAAAGGCCTATAGGGGCCCAAAGTGTCCAATAAACCTATAGGAGGAAACCCGAGCACAAAGAATACAGATAAATAGAGTACTGTATTAATCACAGAGGGAAAATGCAGCCATGTCAACTCAGACATAAGGTCCCTCAGATAAGAGAAGTTAAGCTGAAACTGAACCAACACTAACAGTTAGCTAATAATATGTGTATAGTGCAATGCCACTGTTTCTGTACGGCAAGATGCCGCATTTGTATTTCATTCCAGAGGGATTTGAAATAACTATAAAGTGGACTTATACAATGCACAAAATGATATGCAGGTAACCTTTATTGAGAAAAAAACCCCTGCAAAAATGCACATAAAACCATGGATGTTTTTTGTGGACCTATTCTGTATTTACATATTTATCAATATGTAAATACAGAATAGACTGCTACCACCATTATTATTACTAGTCACATTACTATTACTATTACCTGTAACATTAAGCATTTTAGCTTTACTTCCACCCTGAAGCCCTTTTGCTTTCTCGTTCTGCAGGTTTCCATGAATCGTTGTGGTACCTGGACCGTAGTCGTGCCTCCTGCTGTGAGCCGACTGACACCCACTGCTACTTCGATTATTATTATTAATCACATTACTATTACTATTTTCATAACTATAATTCTACTGTAATAATTACTGCTGTTATTATAAGTAGTCTTATTATATGAATCATTTATGTCATATACATTGAATGTGTTGTATCTCTGTTATGCTGTTCATTCTGTACACATGACATCTATTGCATTCTGTCCATCCTGGGAGAAGGATCCCTCCTCTGTCGTTCTCCCATAGGTTTCTTCCTTTTTTCTCCCTGTTAAAGGGGTTTTTAGGGGAGTTTTTCCTGTGCCGATGTGAGGGAAGGACAGATTGTAAAGCCCTCTGAGGCAAATTTGTAATTTGTGATACTGGGCGATACAAAATAAACTGAATTGAATTGAATCAATGGCAAAATGAAAACTAATTAAAAGGGTTGCTGGATAAAACGATGGACTATAGTGATTGTGATTGTATCAATTCTGTCTTTACCATGTAAAGTGCCTTTTAAAGCACTATACAAATAAAATGTATTGTTATGATCATCATTATTATAACATGTGTGCATCAACCTCTTCCTTCTTAATGCTAGTAAAATTAAAAATTAAATATATAAAAATAATTAAAATTAAATTATCGTCTAATTAATAAATGGCCCACATATACAATGAGTTTTTTTTATTTTTTTATTCTTAATTATTTTTTAAATGTGTTGCCATGGTGACACAGTAGATTAAAAAAAATGTTAGCAGTTTGGTAGCTAGCTAGCAACCCGAGCTAACGGCCGGTGTTGATGACGTAGTTGTGCGCGACGAGCGATTTAGTTCGCGAATCGGTTTCACACAAAACTAATAATATTACGAAAGATCTAAAAGACTAACTGTGAATCGCCCACATAAACAATAATTTTTATTTTATTATTCTTGAATGTGTTGCCATGGTGACACAGTTAATAAAAAATGTTCGCAGTTTGGCAGCTAGCTAGCAACCCGAGCTAACGGCCGGTGTTGATGACGTAGTTGTGCGCGACGAGCGATTTAGTTCACACAAAACTAATAATATTACGAAAGCTCTCAGACTAACTGTGAATCACCCACATAAACAATGAGTTTTGACTTTCACCCACATAAACAAAATTATTATTATTCTTAATGATTCTTAAATGTGTTGCCATAGTGACATAGTTGCCTAGCTATCAAGCCGAGCTAACGGCCAGTGTTGATGACGTAGTTGTGCGCGACGAGCGATTTAGTTCACACAAAACTAATAATATTACGAAAGATCTAAGACTAACTGTGAATCACCCACATAAACAATGAGTTTTGATTTTTTTTTCAAAAATTATTATTCTTAATGATTCTTAAATGTGTTGCCATAGTGACATAGTTGCCTAGCTATCAAGCCGAGCTAACGGCCAGTGTTGATGACGTAGCTGTGCGCGACGAGCGATTTAGTTCACACAAAACTAATAATATTACGAAAGATCTAAGACTAACTGTGAATGTTTTATGTCGCAAAATTTTCTTAAAATTTGACAAACATAATATGTGTGTCTCGTGGCTCTGTTCAACCGGGATAAAAAAAGTATTTGTCCCTCGCCATTGACTACCATACATATTTTTTTTTCCTTTTTTTTTATCATCTCAGAATTAAGCTGATATGGGACACCGGGAGGGGGCGTGTCTTCATCTCGCGTTCGATTCAGGAAGTTGTGTGTTTACTTAATATCTTCCCCCAAAAAACAAAAGTAAAAGCAGAAACAACATGGCTCCCACTTGGTCGACACCCAGGGACGAGCTCTCCTGTCCCATCTGTCAGGACATCTATAAAGACCCTGTTCTTCTCCCCTGCAGCCACAGCTTCTGTAACGTGTGCGTGAAGAAATGGTGGGGAACCAAACAACAGAGGACGTGTCCGATCTGCAAAACGCTGTCTCGGAGCAAGTCACCTCCTCGCAACCTGGTGCTGAAGAACCTGTGCGAGGCGTTCTTGTTGGAGGTGGAATCAGGGCTGGTGTGTCGCCTCCACACGGAGAGACTCAAGCTCTTCTGCCTGGACCACCGTGCTCCCATCTGCGTGGTCTGCAGGGACTCCAGGCTGCACACCAACCACCGCTTCACCCCAGTGGATGAAGCTGCAGAGCCCTACAGGAGTGGCCTGCAGGGGTATGTGAGGCATGCAAGGGAGAAACTGAAACTTATCAGTGAAGTGAAACTGGATTTGGAGAAATCTGATAATGCAATTCATAATCAAGCATTGTCCACTGAGATGACCATAATGACTGAGTTTGATTTGCTGCAGAAGTTCCTGGTTTTGGAGAAAGATTTCAGGATTGCAGCACTGAAGGAAGAAGCCACCCAGAAAAGAGCAGTCATCAAGGACAGGATTGTAAGTCTGACCGGTGAGGTAATTGCCCTGGAAAGTACCATCAAAACCATAGAGGATGGGCTGCGGGATGGGGATGACACGTCACTGCTGCTTCAGGTCGATGCTCTCACCAGGGCTGCTCAGCGCCCCCTGCCGGAGGACCCAGAGCGGGTCACAGGGGGCCGGATCGATGTTGCCAAACACCTGGGAAACATGAGCTTCAACGTGTGGTGCAAGATGAAACAGCTGGTGTCATACACCCCTGTAGTCCTGGACCCCAACACCGCCCACCCAGAGATCCAGCTGTCTGAAGGTTTGACAAATGCAGGTTGTAGACCAAAAAGGCCTTTTGTTGCAACCCCGGAGAAGGTGGAGGGGCACCACAGCGTCCTGGGCTATGAGGGCTTCACCTCAGGGAGACACAGCTGGGACGTGGAGGTCGGCAGCAATCACGTGTGGGCGCTCGGGGTCGTGGCACCGGACGCCCAGACGACAGGAGACGTCATGTCGGGGTTATGGATGGTGAGGTTTTATAAAGGTAAATTCTCTGCCTTCTCCCCGTCAGGCCCAGCGGCCATCCTCCCGCTGGACAAACGGCCCATGAGGGTCAGAGTGCAACTGAACTGGGACATGGGGACGCTGTCCTTCCTGGATCGAGATACTAACACACCCATTCATGCCTTCACGCACACATTCACCGACAGGCTGTTTCCATACATCAACACCTGGGATACCCTCCCACTGAAGATACTGCCGGTGGATGTCACCGTGACGTTGACGCGGCCGGTGGACAATTACAAGATCATAGCGGTGGAGTGATGAACCTGCTTTCCATCCAGCTGTGAAAAAAAAAACTGAGAATATCGCTCAATGTTTTGATTTGTTTTTCTTATTTTTATCAAGTCAGGAAACTTTTTTTTTTTTTTTTTTTTTTTGTCTCTAAAACTGAGGTATGATTAAAAATGAATGATGTTGTGAAAACTGTAGAGCACAACAGAATATACACATGCAGATAAATGTGGAACATTGAATAGATATTGTATGTTCAGAGATGTGTGCAATGTAAAATATCTCAAGAATTCTAAAATGTAGTCTCTTTCACTGAAATTGTTATGTAAAAATGCTAAAAAAGAATGTATGATTGTGTGAAGGTGTGTTCAGAACATACTTCACACTAAACCTGAGAGGGAAAATGGTAAAGCTACACTGGGGACCTTTCCAGTTAACCAAATGGAAGAAGGGCTTTACTTTAGTGTTCTATTTACGCAGTTGGTCTTTTTGTGTTTCTCATTTTCTTTGTCTTGCACTTTGTTACTGTACAGTCAGGGTGGTTGTACCTTGTTGGTCACATACTGTTGGATTGAACAGTACATTTTTGATTGATTGCACTTTTTTGTTTTTTGCATTTCTCTGCACACTGTTGAAGTGCCTATGTTATTAAAACTGCCCTTTTATATGCAAAGCTTCCAATGGATACACTTATGTAAGTTAATAAAATAAATATATTATTATTTTCATAAAACAAAAACAATAAAACACTTTGAAAGTCTGAAATAGATGTCTGAATTGTAATACATTTCACTAGGATGCATACAAATTTGCATACAGTACCAGTCAAAAGTGTGGACACACCTTCTCATTCAACTACTTTGAAGAATCTAAAATATAAAACATATTCTGGTTTGTTGAGCATTTGTTTGTTTACCACATAATTCCATATGTGTTCCTTCATAGTTTGGATGTCTTCAATATTAATCTACAATGTAGAAAAAAATAAAAATAAAAATAAAGAAAAACCATTGAATGAGAAGGTGTGTCCAAACTTTTGACTGGTACTGTATAATAATATTTAACATTTTTAATACAGTACCTAATTGTCTACTTTCAGATAATTATCTCCAGCAATGGTTATAAATCATACATCATACATCCGTCATTGATATGTGGTTTAAATTTAAAGTTCAGATGCTGGATAAATACTCAGTCCCTCTTTATTTACAATAATGGCATTATGAATATTTAGTTTCTCTATGTTGCAGCATATGTAGATCAAACATCACAAACTGTGTCTGGAAGAACATTTGCATTTATTATTATTATTCTGCCTAACATCTCATAAATGCTGCCTGTCATTTTAATATTATTATCCTAAATCTACCCCCCCTGTCTGTCTGAACACAGCTGCTCTTACAGCGTTCCCTCTGACAGACGTAAAAAAAAAAGCTTCTGTCGTAAAACTGTCGTGACGACAGCGAATCGCTTTACGGACCGCACATCCTGTCATGTAAGAGCTCCGGCTGTCCTTGCAGGGATGTGGAGAACATGTGAGTGTAATATAGTGTTTTAAAGCTAATTTATACGAATTGTTTTAGTCTCAAGAGATAGCAAATAGCATGTTATGTTACTGCAATTCATTGACAGGAGAAAAATCTAATATATCTTATATAAATATATCTTATATTTTGCGTTTGACTTGGTCCCATATTTAATCTGGACTTCAAACTCCAGCAGGAGATTTATTGTCCTTTTTACTCAGCATATAACATCAAATACATCAAATAAAATAAAAAATGGTCATGAACTGAACCTTTCAAGACCAGGAAACACAACTCAAGTCAAACTATGATCCTCTGTCCCTGAGCCTCTGTTGGTCTGAGGCTAGATCCCTGCAGATGTCTTCATGTGTGGACCTGAACATACAGCGATGTGATGCATTAGTTGTGTCTGCTGTTATCTTCTCATCAGTCAGGACAACAAAGGTTCAAAAAGGAACTTTTACAGTTATTATATGAACCACAGTCATTGTCAAAACGTTTTTTGTGTCAATTTACCATGAACACATACTGTAGATTCACCTGTCCTAATCCTCAACCTTACTCCAGTGTCTGGGACATGAAACAAGCGCCTATAGCTCGACTTACGTGTAAACTGGTGGAAGGTCTGACAGAAGGACAGAGGTGTTCGATACTGGGAGGAAAAATAAGTCTGGAGTTTTGCTTTGTAGAGCCTGTAGTGTATTTTGTACCATGAAAAGATATAAATAGCAGGATGTTTCTTTTGTACATATAAAACCATCAGGAGCAGGTGTTACTACCTGTGATCCTTTCAAAGTGTTTGGCTTGAAAGCAAGGTTCAAATCCCCGCCTGAAGTGTCCTTGAGAGGGACACTTACACACTCTACCTAACCTCCTTGAAAGGGAGAGACCGTTCCAGCAGCATTTTCTGCTGAATTCACTCTGCATATCTTTAACATTCTGGTCTGTCTGTAATCTCATGTCTCGTCCTTCTCCTTCACAGATGCCTCCTACTGAAGTCCGTGGCACCCAACTGAGTCAACAAAAAAACCAAATCCTTTAAAAACAACGAGGTGACATGGCGTCTCAGTTCCTCAAGTATGCGGTGCTTCTTCAGAAGTACAGGACTCCGCTGATTGTGGCGAGCTGCGGCGGGGTCTTTGCAGCCAACATGTTCTACCACGTTTTCCCCGACATCTCCTACCGTCAGCTCTATCAGGCCTGGTCTAAAGGAGAACCGGTCACGCTGTCTGAGAAGCTCCAGGATGTTTTCCAGCAGGTAGTGTTGTCCAATCTATGTTCATGGGTACATTTAATGACAGTTGTTTTTAATTGGATTTGTACAATTACTTGCAGATGGTTCAGATGAGATTAAAAGACACAAAGGATACTAGACTTAGAAATGTGCTTCCTTTCCAACTATTGAATTGTTAAAAAGCAGTATATTCTAGCGATAATGGTTATGTCGTCAGGGTTACTGGCATTATGTGAATGCACAAGATTTTAACAATAGTTTTAAGTCAGAAAGAAAGTCACAAAGCATACCTGCCTTTCACAAAACAAGAAATTCACAGTTTATGGAGGAGAAATAAAAAGTGAAATAAAATTCCAATTTCCAATGTTGTCATTTCTAGGTGTTGAAGGACTATGGTGTCAGCTCACCCAAGAACTTCTCTGCCTTCGCCTCCTTTGGGTTTCATCCTGTTGGTGCCGGTGTCCCTTGGCTTTCTGCCGGGGCCCAAATCGGCATCCCAGCAAACTTTAACAGCACGCCCGATGACTCCAGCGGAATCACCAACCGCACCATTTTCATCAACGGCAAAAAGGTAGAATGGAGCAGCGATACTGGCTCGGCTCTGCAGGAGGCACTGGTGTTTTCCCGGGATGCACAGAAGTTTGCCATCGCACGAGAAGTGGCCCGCTTGCAGTCCGGAGGACCTGTCATGAGTGCAGCTGTTGCCCCGGTCTGCCTGGGCGGGGTTTGGGTGTACAGCGTGCTAATGAAGCAGTTGTTTGGGATCCACGTTGGGCCTCCACTGCTTCGCGGCGGTGTGAACGTTCTGGCGCTGGGGCTCGGAGCCGTGTCCTACTTCCTCACCTCGGATGCCGTCAGCCGGTGGATTGACTATAACGCGGACCGGCGTGCGGCGGGAGTGTCCCGTGATTATGCCAAAGGAGGGGTGGAGTTTTACGATAAGATTCTGTCCAGAAACAAGACACTGCGCACCCTGATGGGGCAGAAGGGAGAAGAGATGTATGCTGTGAATGGGAACTTGTTTCCTGCTAACCTCCTCCAGCTGAAACACACACCGTACACATCCAGGAGGGACGGGATCCTCACGCTGCTGAGAGAGGAAAAAGCTTGACAAGAAGAATGATACCTGAACCTGTTATGACTGTTGAAAAATTGCAGTTTAGGAGTGTTCTTGAGCTTTTTTTAGAAGCAAAAAATCCTGGCCAAAGATACTTCTTATATGTCATCCCAAGTGTGATGAAGGTCATTTTGTGCGTTTTATAAATCCTGAAGTGTGGAACAATACAAATGACAGGACTTCTTGTCTTGTAATGTTCTGGGGTGTCAAATATTCAGTGACCAGCACAACTGGTGACGTATTTATCCAACTAAAGACATGATTTAGTTGGTCACTCAATGTAAAAATAAACATTTTTGAAACCTCTTCAGAGTATGTGATAAAATCTATGTTGTTGAATAGACACGAGTGAACAGTCTTTGTCATGCAGAATAAGATGTCATTGTTCTTTAACTTTCGATACTACAATTAGAACCTGTGAGGAATGATCAGTGTTGCAAAACACTTTGTTTAACCGCTCGGGTAACCCATGTTACAAAATATTTCCTTACATATATTTACTGCTATTTAGCAATGCTTTGTTTAGTTTTATTTGGCCAGATTTTGAGATGTCCATATGCAAGATTTCTGCCACAACCCTATAACAACGGGGTGAAGGGAATTGTGTCTTTTAATCACAGCACTGAAAAACAAACGACAAACAACGTTCCGGGTACTCAGATTATGAATAAATCTTGGACCTTGGGGGAATTATCCGGAGTGCCGGGCACATTGTTTCTCAGAAGTTGAAACCTTGCACTTTTTCTCCCTGATGAATAATCAGCTGATCGGCTCTCAACAATGGAAAAGGGAAGCACGATTAGAAAGGATCATGATCACGCAACACCAGAGGTTTTCAAATGCAGACCTTCAGAATGGGCCCACATTTCCAAACAAGCTCAAGGGTTTACTATTTACTAAGTGTTAAACCTCTCAGCTGAATGAAACCTCAAACATCCTTGGGTCCAGTATCTTCAGGTGGTTTTTACCGCTCAATGAAATCGGGTAAATCCATTTATATCTATGTTTCTTGGTGTGTAAATATGGAAGCAATGACCCCCCCCCCCCACACACACACACACACACACACACACACAATATAGTTGTATGTACTATTAAATTTGTCATCTTGATATGGAACTGGTTATTGCAGCATTCTCCCAGTACATCTATATAAAAGCTCTTTTCCTGTTTTATTTCCCTATAAGCCCCCCAGTTGTCCTCTTATGAATATCATCTAATTGTGTTCACTAAAATGAACAGCAGCATTTTTTTATTCCTTCGAGGTCTGGTCTCAAATAGCCTTTAAGGAGAGTAACACTCTGTACCCACGCATCATTTGCATGACCCTAACTCATTTATTTAGCGCTAATAATCTTAATATGCAGTTTATTGTGGCTCAGAACTCGACATGTAGTTCCCTTAGGGCCTCTGGCTGCATATTAACAAGGTTCAGATATGATGTTATGAGTAAAAGTTCCAATCTTTTCCCTGTGGACTGAACTAAATATAGAAGCAGATAATTAATAGTGTTGTAGATAGACATACAGTGACATTTAACATCATTGTCCTTAGGTAGACTGTTCCATTGAAACACACACTGAGTGGAACCTACAACCCTCTGTGTTTTCATTCAATAGATCAATAGAACCAAAACAAAAAAGTCACATGTTCAGATAAAATCTGGACATAAAAAGCACTCATACAGCAGGCCTGGTGGAGCAGAGGGACTGTTCTTAATCAGGACAGCTTGGGTTCAGTGTTCTCTGACAGCAAGGCAGACTGCCCTTGAGCAAGATGCAGAATTTGTTCCAGATCCACAATTATGCAGCAGATTGCTGGCTTTGACACCTTGCACCCTTCATCAAGAAATGCTCAATATGTGAACTAAAAATATATTTTTTGGTTCCAAAATAACCCCCTTATAATATTATAATGACAACACAGTTGAAATAAATACATAACTGATTAGAAATGTTAAAAAAGGAGAACGCTTTGAGTGGATTTTTATATCTGCTCCATCAATTCCCCTTCTATAAAGTGGCTTTTGGGAAACGCATATCAACAACACTGGGCTCATTGTCTCGTTCTCAGCACTCCGCTTCATCTGCTCACTTCATTGTGTGCCAAACAGAGTTACTGGACAATGGTCCATTGTTAGATGTGTTGTAGGCTGTTTCTTTTTCAAGCCACTTGAGGTCAGTACAGCCCACATCACCAAATCTCACAATTTGTTACACTCTTTCTTTTCACAGTGTCTCATGAATGACAGGGCTACACATTCATTTGGTCTGAATGGACAGGCTTGGACTTGAAGTGAATGAGAACCAAGAAAAAAGAAAAGGGTTAAATGTAGCTTTTATTATTACATTTATTTTGAAAGTTACACTAATGATTGTCATGCTGAAATTAAGACTCCTGTAGGGACATGACTCTTTTCAAAAAATGAAATTCAAGTTTGAATTCATTCTAATTAAGATAAAATCCAAGTGTGTGTGTGTGTGTGTGTGCAAGTTACAGTATCAGCCATAATATGAAGGACATAAAACTCCCACTGCCAATCCCATCTGCAAACACTGCAGAAAAGATACAGTACCAGTCAAAAGTTTGGACACACCTTCTCATTCAATGGTTTTTCTTTATTTTTATTTTTTTCTACATTGTAGATTAATATTGAAGACATCCAAACTATGAAGGAACACATATGGAATTATGTGGTAAACAAACAAATGCTCAACAAACCAGAATATGTTTTATATTTTAGATTCTTCAAAGTAGTTGAATGAGAAGGTGTGTCCAAACTTTTGACTGGTACTGTACATGAGAACATTTATTCTAATATATTTTATTCTGGTGGCCTGTTAAAAAAGGGAATACAATTATGCATTTTTAATACAGTAACTAATTGTCTACTTTCAGATGGCAGGTTCTGTATGTGCACTAGCAAATAATTTCCCAGAACTATGGTAATATTTTATATATTTAAAATAATATGGAAAACTGAAATAATGAATGCATTCTGCAGTATATTAAACATATTCTGCATGAGCTGCATAACTCTCCCAATGCACTAAAATGTGGGAATATTTATGATTATATTCCTCCTGTTTTTTTAATACAGTACTTAATTGTCTAGTAGTAGTTTGGATGTCTTCAATATTAATCTTATAATGTAAAAAATAAAAATGAAAAAAACATTGAATGAGAAGCATGTGTCCAAACTTTTGACCGGTACTGTATAATAATATTTTTATGAGCATTTTTAATACAGTACCTAATTGTCTACTTTCAGATGGCAGGTTCTGTATGTGCACTTCCCAGAACTATGATAATATTTTATATATTTAAAATAATATGGAAAACTGAAATAATGAATGCATTCTGCAGTATATTAAACATATTCTGCATGAGCTGCATAACTCTCCCAATGCAACCAAAATGTGGGAATATTTATGATTATATTCCTCCTGTTTTTTTAATACAGTACTTAATTGTCTACTTTCAGATGGCAAGTTCTGTATGTGCAACTATAGTAATATTTTATACATTTAAAATAATATGAAAAACTGAAATAATGAATGCATTCTGCAGTATATTAAACATATTCTGCATGAGCTGCATAACTCTCAATATGTTCTTTAAAAACTCCCAATGCACTAAAATGTGGGAATATTTTTTATTAATTGAAAATACATTACAATTAAGATCAAATAATTGTCAAGTTACAGTTTCAGATAGGTTATGAAGGCACTAGCAAATAATTTCCCAGAACTATAGTAATATTTTATACATTTAAAATAATATGAAAAACTGAAATAATGAATGCATTCTGCAGTATATTAAACACATCCTGCATGAGCTGCATAACTCTCATTATGTTCTTTAAAATACTGCAGTATATATACTTAATTGTCTACTTTCAGATGGCACTAGCAAATATTTTCCCAGAACATTTAAAATAATATGAAAAACTGAAATAATGAATGCATTCTGCAGTACATTAAACACATCCTGCATGAGCTGCATAACTCTCCCAATGCACACCCAAAACGTGTGAATATTCACCCCAACACCTAAGCCTAAATTTCTTGGAGGAATTCTTCTTTTCTGTGCTTCAAAAAACAAACAGCGCGCCTCCCGCCTGGCTCGGCTCGGCTTGGCTCGGCTTGGCCCCGCCCCTGTGCGCTCCTGCTTGCGCCATTACGTCTGCTGTGCTGCAAGGCAGGCAAGGCAGCTGCAGAGAGAGAGAGAGAGAGGAAGAGAGCAGGGCTGACAACACCGGAGAGAGGCTGACTTTGGAGCAACATTTGCAGCGTTTTTGGGTTGATTTTACGCGTGTGTAGCGCTGCGCTGCTCCGTGTGGAGACCTTTACGCATGCGTGGGAACACACGTCCTCTCTCCTCCGACCCGGAATGACTGCCAGTGTCTAGCCAATGCTGGCTGCGGGGGCTCCTGTCTTGTGGATTATCCGTCGAGCCCAGTCGCATGGTCGAGCCCGGAGGAGGCCCCCCTGCTCCGCTGGATGGACTGATGGACTGATGGACTGATGTACTGAACGAGGACCGAGCGACGATGCTCGGGTTCCACCGGCAGCGAGTGAACTGATCCTCGGATGTTCGGGCTACATCGCCCCTACTCAAAACATTTCCTCATAAGGCAAAAAAAATATATTCTTTAAAAACTGGACGCCCCTGGAGCAGTTTATGACGGTAAGAAATAACTCATATATTTTTAAATATTTTTAAAAATTAATTTAATTAATTATTTTATTTATTTTTTACTTTTTTTTTTTTTTTTTTTTTACAGCCAGCTGACATTAGCATGCTAGTTAGCATGCTAGTTAGCATGCTAGCTAGTTAGCATGCTAATACCCAGCTAGCATGCTAACTCATTCACATGCTAACTCATTCGCATGCTAGCTAGTTAGCATGCTAGCTAGTTAGCATGCTGGCTAGTTAGCATGCTAGCTAGTTAGCATGCTAGCTAGTTAGCCTAGCGCTGTCACTTGCATCCCAGTTGACTCCTCGCACGGCTACAATGAGATGGGGTGAAGCTTCCACACATGCCCTGTTTTATGGGGGGGGTGTGTGTGTGTTTGTGTGTGTGTGTGTGTGTGTGTGTGTGTGTGTGTGTGTGTGTGTGTGTGTGTGTGTGTGGAAGCCTCACATTAAATACACATTAATGCATTTTTATTCCATAACCTTTCATGCTCAGTGGTGGTGCAGCTTGCTTGCTTGCTTCCCAGCTAGCTGCTCCCACAGCCCATTCAAAAAAAAAAAAAAAAAAAAAAAATCCTGCAGGATTACTTTAGGTTGCAAGAGAAACACATCTATTGTGGGTGTTTTTTATATGCAGTTAAAGGTCTATTTTATAATTGATACAACTTTAGTTCACCTTCTCTTAAGTATGCATTCACATTCTGTTAATAGCTCATTCATTATGTACAATAAGCCCTTTAATGACACAGTCCAGTCGGTGTTCAATGGAAGCTCTGCGGATGTGGCTTTAAAGATGGCATTCCTTTATCATGCAACCTCACAGCACTTCATTACTGATCATTGAGTTAATTGCATTTGCTGTGTTGTTTGTACTGAGCTATTGTGTTTATTCTCTTCCAGCATCAGCAGCACAGACAATTAGAATTAAAATGTATATGTTTTTTGTTGTCATTCATTGATAAATGTTTGAGTTGCAACTGCTCTCATGTACATGTCACACGAGAGGCCCTATGAATGGATAAGCTGCTTATTGCAATCCTGCTTTTTTAGTAACCCATGCATTTTAAAAAAAAGAAATGCTTCTAAATGGTAGAACATGACTGTTAACTATGTGGTGTTCAGGACTAGATGTGAGGGTTTTGCTGTGATGAGGCGTCCTCCTTCTTTTTCTCAATGACGTAATCCTCCACCATCCGTGCCACATCTTTTGGGTCGCAGTCGGTTCCTCTGCTGCCTGCTGCTTGCCAGTCTGCTGCCTGCTGCTGAGATCATATTGCCTCTGTTCTGTCCGGTATGTCCGGCCTCCATCTCTCCCTCCTTGGCTTTTTTTTTCTTTTTTTTTTTTTCTCTATCTTAACTGCAAGAATCGTATACAGCTTTTACAGTCACAACTGGTTCTGAATGGGATCTCAATTGTGAATGAAATCCAGTAGCTGGGTTCAGAGTGTTATCTAAAACCAGCAGCCCCAAAAACTGTGTTTGGGGGTCCACATGGATCTGTGAAAGGGGGCACACCCCAAACCCACAACATACTGTGTGTATCCGGTGTCATTTTACAGTTTTATTTTAATCTGTGAGATAAGATATAGTGATAGTTTTGAGCTTTTCTGCAGTATCCATTTCTGGAGGAATCTGCATAAACAGAAACCTGAGCAGATTGGGAACCAAAAAATGGTGTGTTTTTGACCTAATGTTGGGATTGACCTGAATACGTTTTGGGAAACCTTGTCTGATGAAGCTGAACTATTTATGTTGGGAATTAGGCCTGTCATGTTGCACTTTTTTTGGGGACACAATAGGCTATTCATTACCAACAGATATTATATATTAAAGCTGTGGTAGCACGGATTATTTAGCAACAGTGGCTTTTTAGCTCAGCTACAGTTAAGATAAGAGAGTCAGGCATTCAGGTTTCTTTAAAGGCACAATCCCACACATCCCATCTCTGATATCAGTAGTAGGATTGGAGTCTGTGTGGCACTTAAATACGACAAATACAGGCTGAGCAAAGTTTCTTGTCATGAATTTTGTTACATGCAGTATAACAATTTTTTTTACACGCGCATTATAAATTCCTAAATGGCGTGCTGCGGAGGAGCCGCTTTGCTTTGGCTCTCTCCGAACCCGAAGAAGCCTTGAGTTTTCTTTAGGAGTGGATGGACTCAGCTGGTGAGGATTAAATTGCCTAAAGCAATGGCCCTGGTTTAGTCGAGCCGTGCACCTGAACCTGCCATCCCCATGGTGTGCAGCAGCAGTGTGTGTGTGTGTGTGTGTGTGTGTGTGTGTGTGTGTGTGTGTGTGTGAGTGTGACATGGAGAGAGAACAGATAGTAAAAAGTGAGGAGAGGATATGGATACTGGGAGACAGAGGAGGCACAGGTGTGGCAGGGTTAATGGGGATAATCTGCACCTGGTAGCAAAGGGACAGGGGGGGGGGGATCCCATGGGAGCAAATTTGGAGCTTGGTAGTATCATCAGATCCCAGAGCAACTTGCTCAACTTCAAATGTTGTCATAGTGCGTGGGCAAACTTACTGTAATTCACCCTTATGTTTATTTCCAGCAATTCTTAGTCATTATTTGGCTATTGTTAACCAACACAATACAATTCATTCCTGCTGATGGTCACGCTTAGTTGAAATTACTTTCAGTCTTGGGTCAAAGCCTGCAGAGTTGCTCTATATGCACAACAGTTTGACAAACTGTTGGTCAACATTGCCTGCAATAAAAGCAAAAATTAGAGTTACCTTTTAAGGTTTTTTTGCGAGGATTTTTTTTTTTTTTTATCACCTGATGATATTCATTTTTTTATACTGGACATGTAGAAGAAATTAAGTGAGGAATATTGTTGAATATTTCAGTTTTTCCGCTTGCACCATATCTTGGATACTTTGTTCGATAGGTGCAAGCATTAGGCTGTTGCGTTCGCGTTTATGTGGTGAGCTAATAAGCAAGCTCAGCAGATTCATGTCCACTTTTATGTCTTTTAGACTGTGCCGTTTTTTTACAGATGTGTCTCCCCAGGTTGGGCCGGCCCCTGTAGAGAAAATGCATAAAGATGACAGTCTTTGGTTAAACATCATAAACCAGCCTACATAGCGAAGAAGTCAAAGGTCGTCCATTGTTCTCGTCTGCTGGAAGGGCTGAGATGTGTATGCACTGTGGGATGGGCTCGGAGGAGAACAGAACGTTAGAACGCAGGACATTATGTGGCTAAAAATTGAACAAGAAGTCAATGTTTTAGTAGGAGAATAAGGTTCTATTTTGCCTTTTTATGCACCCTGAGCTTCACTTTCTGTCTTTCTGTCTTTCTGATACTCTCCTTTTTTCTCTCTATCTTATTCTGCCACCTTACGTCTGGTTAGTCACAACGTTGTGAGGACACACCCTACCTTACAGCGTGGCTCAGTAGTGCTGACAGCTTAGTTTTGGTGCTAACTGACAGTGGTGGTAAGAAGACGACTGACTAAGGGGGGCTGCAGGCAAGATCTATATCAGACTTCAAAGATGCGTTTTTGTATCTTACATTAGTAAGCTTGGATCCATTTCCAGAAGTTAATTCACTTTCACTTTTGTCATCATAATGTAGGTTTTATTTTTTATCAATGTAGTGCGACCACGTTGCTTTTTTCCACCCCGATACACAACTCTATAACTGGGTTATTAAGACTCACACGTGTGTATGTTTCAAATTGAGTGGTACTCACCGTTTTAGATCCCCGATAAGTTGCTCCTCTTTATTTGAGTGAGACCAGGCTTGCTGTGACCTATGCTGACTGTTGGTGACAGCCCTGTCAAAGAGCAGCCTGTTCATGTTTAACCAAGAGGACCAGCTGCCCGCTCATTCTATTATAACCCTTTTGGAAAGCTCGCGGTCCTATTTGCAGTTGGGAAGCGCAGTAAGCCATTGATGGACAGAGTTTGGCCACTTGCAGTTAACAGTGGCTGCACACCGACCCGACTGTTGCCAAGTTACTGGTGGTTTCTCTGCCAGCTTATTCCTTGAATGTTGTGCATCTTGCATCAGTAATTTAATGAATGGAAATTACTTCCATTAAGTCATTCTGAAAAATAGTCGCTGTACATTTACAAATATGCCTAATTTGGTAAAGACCGGCACAAATCTAATTTCCCTAACATGTCACATGCTGGTGGCAACCTCACATCTTCATCATCGTCATCGTCCTGAGCTACTGTTTTTTTTCTACAGTCTGACTGGCAGTCCTTAAGTGAACCAGCCAAACAGCCGTCCATTCACATAAATATCCAGCCAGATAGCTTTCAGAGAGGCAGCTAGTTAGCGGTCTGTTGCTGGGGCGGATATGGCACAACTCTTTAGCAAAAAAATCATCTCCCAAGCCCCAAACACAGCTGTGTTTATTCTGTGTAAGATACCACAGCTACATACTGCCAGGACCAAGGTGCCCTGACAGATTCAGGCTCCAAAAACGAAAAGCAAGTAGTGCGAAATACTTGTCAAATGAGAAGTATTTTGAGTATGCAGTCTGATTTTCGGAGAAATTTGATCTAGTATATTCTTCTTATTATTTTATACGATGTCATTGTGAAAGACGATAAATCATATAGAATTTGGCCCATGTTCCTCAAGCATTGTTGTCTCAATATCATTCAGAAATTAGAGAACACTCGCATGTTTGCATTAGTCTGTAAATTGGAAGCCCAGACTAGAAATAATAATTTGTTGCCTGTGAACACTGATACAAAGATAACAGTGGTCTTGTGAATTGGGTGTATACGAGTTCAGCCTGGCAGGGAAAAGGCTGTTATTATATTTAGCAATAAACCACATTTATTCATAGTTGGACAGTTTTAGTATTGTAATATAGATCACATTCATTCTTCATGTTTTTGCAATAATGTTCTTAGAAGTCTTCGTACTTTTTTTTTTTTCATGGAACGTGAGTTTTTAATGGCTTGTAGCTGTTTCAATTTTAAGATTTCGTGTTAGACGTATGGTTTTTATCAAATCAGGGTCACCTCTTCTGTTCCCTCCCTCCTCACTCTCTCTCTCTCTCTCTCTCTCTCTCTCTCTCTCTCTCTCACTGCCCAGTGTTTGGCGAATCTGGATCATGCATAACTAATCAGATGAAACTGCACATTATGGTAATGGCGTTCTCTGTTAGTGGGCAGTCATAATGGTTTGATTAGCTGAAACAGCATGTTATCCAGCCAGAGAGAAGGGAGCTCGAGACGGACCCCCTACTTCTTCTCTCTCTCTCTCTCTCTCTCTCTCTCTCTCTCTCTCTCTCTCTCTCTCTCTCTCTCTCTCTCTCTCTCTCTCTCTCTCTCTCTCTCACACACACATAATCAATGATATTTGAAACCACTAGTTACAGTCAAATATATACAGGATTCAGACAATGGCAGAGAGACTTGTTACGCTACATCTGTGCACAATATCTGATTCTAATTTTGACACCCTTATTATTATTATTATTATTATTATTAAGTGTAGCAGAAATCATGTCGTGTGATCCCATATTGCTGTAATGGCCATAACAATTCTCAAATTAAGCACACATGTTTGTCGCTGACGTTGAAACAAATGACTAAATTACTTTCTTTTTTAAATTGTTGCAGGTGTTGTAAAATTTGTAGAGCATATCAAATTCAAATTTACTCCACTTTCTGGGAAATCTCTCTAGCGTGTAATCTTCTGATATCATAGTGTGGAGTATCTTAGTCTGTCTACATTCTTTTCTCAGACCTTCGTTCTGGTTTAGTAGAAGAGATTAACTTTTTACTCCACTAGGCCTTTGCAACATAAAAAGTGGTTCTAGCTATTTCATACAATTCATCATCGCTTTCTGCCCTATTATAAGTCACTTGTGTGTTCTAACCCAGTTTCTGAAAAATGCAGTGCTAGATTATACCAGCAGAGCAAAGTGATGAAGCTAGCTAGATTATAGATAGCTTCATCATGTGAGATCGATTTAGCTAGCCTTGCAGAGGTTGTATTAAGACAGCGCAACATAAAGACATTAAAAGATTATCATGATCACATTGATTATTAGTGGATGTGACATGGACAGACGCAGAGATGGCCTTCGGATAATTGGAGTAATGGAAGACAATGGTGGCTGGACAGGTGGGCAAACAGCAGGGGGGGGGGGGGGGGCATCAATGGGGGGGGGATGGAATATATGAAGCAGTAGTAGACTGCTTTGGCTTCATTAATCAAAATAAATATTGAATGTAAAGGAAGCAGGTAGTTTTCATAAAAACAGGGTACCATATTGGAACACTGTATCAAGTTTTCACGCTGCATTCAAAAGTTTAAAATGTTATGTATTTTTATCATAAAGGAACATGTGTAGCTCTACTTAAAAGCGGTACTTATGAAACAAATACAATGTCGTCTAATGTTGTCGGGTCTGATACAGCAGGGTTTACTTTACGTAGTGAGGAATGCAGTCATGAGGGTTGTGTTAAAATGCTCAAAGGGGTGTGCAAACATCCGCAATGAAAATGCAACTGATTGCAGGTGCGCTTGATCTGTATAACAGGCATAACACTCTCAACCCAATGGGACAATATCCCATAAATGTGTGGTGTTTTGGATTTTTCCGAGCAAAATGGCTATTGCTCCACTGTGAGTGTTTCGTGACCACTCCTCTTGGCTCAAGAATGTTAGCAAGCAGCTCAGAAAGTGATGATCATATGCGACTTTTAGAGGAAGTCGTCTGTTGGATTTGGGCACAGGGAATAGGGCGTTTAACTCAAAATACATGCTAGAAATGTCAGAACTTAGCCCAGATATGGTGACAAAATGCACAAGTGTTGGGAATGAATGCATCAAACCTGTGTTAAGTGTCTAAAACAAGAGTCTTTTGGATGCAAACTGCCGTCATACTGAGGCTGGAGACCAAATGGGGGCAAGTTGATGAGATCAGTCCCTTCCAGACCATCACTGCTCCATGTCTTATTGTTATAGAAGAACCACTGGATGATTTTACCTGAACACTTCTCATCTGAGGGAGAGGAATCCTCTCCACTGCAGCCCCACCCCCACATTTACCCTCCTCAGGTATGCGAGTACAGCTGGCTCCTAAACTCTTTACTCAAGAGTTATGCTCCTGTGCGTGTTTTGGCTTGTCCTTTTCCTTCGCTATCATCCTTCCCAAATATCCCCCCAAATGCACACAGCAACACACGCCCTTCTATGTACATTTACACATAACTACTACATTTCCTAAAAGTGTATTCGGAATTTCTCAGCAAAGAGTTGTAGACCTATTGCCATGTGCCCTTTTATAACCTGCCGCTTGTGCAACCTGAGCTTAGCTTGTGTTAGTGTGTGTGTGTCAGCTTCAGATCCTCAGGTCTGCCTTTTGAAACAGCTGCTTAAAGAGCCTTGAATACCTCGGGAGGTCAAAGGACACAGTTGCTTAAGAACGGTGGGGTCAGAGACAAATATGGATGCGCTCCTTTCATGAGAATTAGCAAAGCTTCATTGTTTTTTTTATCTCTGGTTGAGATGTGACCAGTTGAAGATAAAGAAAAACTTTTTGGGGGGGTTTAACTTGATGAAATTACTTACAATCATGTATCTATAAAGCGTTGACCTTTTAGAGGTTATAGAACCTGTTTACAACCTTAAATAATGAATCTCTCCCAGTCAGAAACAAATAAGCAGCACAGACTATTTCATTGGTTACCATGTTTCTAAACCTTTTAGTTTCCTGCCCTCTTTTTTTTTTCTTCTTACATTCAGTGTGTTTTTTCTTGTGACACTTGACAGGGTTATTTCTGGAACATCAACAGTTTACATGGTATAACCTTGTTTTATCCACTGCCTGTTTTGCTTGGAGATGTGTGGAGGAAGCGCAAAGGGATTCCATATCCAACTCAAACAAGAACATAAAGAGCAGTGCTGTTTTTATTTCATACTGCTTCCCGTTTCTCCCCCTTAGGGCTTGTTTTCTAACAATCTCTGCCTTCTTTTTAATCCCGTACTGATCTTGAATGGTTCAGCTGGTTCAGGACAAAGGTGTTTGTAGTGTTTTGTAGTGTTTTGTAGTGTCGTCACTGTGCATGTGAGACGAAGCAGTGAGAAAAGCAAGAGGGAAAGGCTCGACAACATGCGGAGAGATATCTGGTTACAAATGCTGATGGGCATGCTTTTTTTGGAGGGTGTGTCCGCCCATGTGAGCTAAGATCATTGCGCACACACACGCACAGACGCACAGACGCACACAATCACATGTACCTCCCTGTGCTCTGCTGTTGACATCAGAGCCTAACCGTTGTCAACTTTAACACAAAGCCTGAGGATAGGGATGATCCTCTCCTCAAGTCTCTTTTGTTGCATTTAACAAAGATGTATAGAAACACTAAAATGTCTTACAGGCAACTGTATGTTTTGAATAGAACCTTTACAAAACCTTTCAATGGCAAAAAAACATCTCTAACAGATAGATTAAACCACTGGTATACCAGATTATTTTGTTGAAAGGAGTTAAGCCTACGAATGTTTAGACCGTCGTTTACTGTAGCATCAAAAATATGCTAACCTTTGCCAGCTAATGTTAGTCATCTATTGTAAACTTTTGTATAAAAAGTCAGCTAACCATAGCAAGCTAACGTTAGTCATGATTTGTTGCAATACATCTGCTAAACATGACTGTAGCTAATCGGGGCGTAAGGATACAGCAATTTGGATCAATATATTGATTTAAGTGATCAACAATCCAATATCATCAATGCAAAGTGATTGTGATAAAACTTTTTATGTACACTCTTAGTTAGTAACTTGTGTGGTGAGTTAGATAGGGAGCCATGTAAGCTTACTGTATAATGGTAATTGGGTAAAAAGGATTCATCTTGTAGCTATAGATTCGTAAAATGATATGTAACATGATTTAGATTAAAAAGTGTTTGGTCTACTGGCTAATGAGTTAGCATGTTGAAATGTGAACATTAGCTTTTTGTAATTAAGAAAGTCTTTGTTAACAGCACTTGTTGTACGGGAATGAAGTATTTAAAGTCATAGATCAGTTTCTAAATCTCAATATATTGGAAAGTTTATCAGTTTGTCAATCTACTGGTTTATTTATCTATTTAACTGTTATGTTCTGTATCAGCTTGGTGTTTCTGTGGGACCTGGTCGAGATGTTTCTACGTGTCTGACAGCCCTGCGTTTGCAGCAATTCTCAGTTGGAAAAACCAATTGTAGTCCATGTGATTCTGCACTGTCAGGTCGTGTGTGTGTGTGTGTGTGTGTGTGTGTGTGTGTGTGTGTGTGTGTGTGTGTGTGTGTGTGTGTGTGTGTGTGCGTGCTTATAAAGGACTACCGTATCCGTGTGTGCAGAGAGAAAGCGCGCAAAATGGACAACCATACCCTGAGAGAATCTGTGTGTGTCAGAAATGAGAACCTGAGAACAGGAGTGTGTGTGTGTGTGTGTGTGTGTGTGTGTGTGTGTGTGAGTAGAGGGAGAAACAGGCTGCCTTGCTGCTATTTTCTGGGCCAGGCTATCAGGCAGCGAGGCAGCAGGGAGGGATAATAACAGAAGCTGCTACATTCTTGTGGTTTCTCTGATTTCAGCATGAGGCAGGGGGCCGGCTCTGGCTGACTCACTCTCCCTCTCTCTCCCTCCCTCTCTCTCTCTCTCGCAGCCTATTTTACCAGCATGGAAGCTCCTAGCAAGAGTACAATACATGACATTTCTTGGACACTTTAATCTATGACACATTAATTACAGGACAATGAATCTCTGCATATTTTAGCACCTCTTGCTCAGGCTTTAACCTAGCAACTGATTAACACTACTACCTGAGCTAGTACTGTGAGCTGTGGCAATCATTTTACCTTATAGTTTGTTAGGTTTGTTCTTCAGGTCATTGTGGGGCCAGTTTCTGATGCTACAGTTAAAGACTGGCCTATATTTAGATATTCTATGTATTGGTTGGGTTTCAATACCATTGCAGTTCATTTATTTTTAGACAAGTCAATGAATTGTTCGTCATAGCTATCTGAAAGCAACAACAGCACTCTTAAATTTGATTACTCAAACAACAACAAAAACAACAACATGATAATGCAATTCTATAGAAAACCATAGCTGTGTATGCTGGTTAGATGTGAATGGGAGGCTTTTTACCCAGCTGTTGAGCAAGGTGACAAAACAAAAGCATTAAGGGTGATTCCACAGAAAGAGTTTAGATTAATTCAAGAGCAGCTAATTAAGTCCAGCTAATTAAGACCCGGCAAACACTAATTATTAGACATTAAAACATGTCGCACAAACGTTATTCCACAGCCAAACATTACAACCACACCAATGAAGCCCCACAAAGTCAGTGTGCATCCGTTTGTTTCTTGTCCTTGGTGGCTCTTAATGTCTTAGTCGATTGTCTTAACATTTCTATTCTCTACAATATAACTATGCAAACTGCTACATAACAGCATTCCTCTGAAGTTGAATCTGTTTCATTCGTTCATTTAAGCCCTCACTCAGGTCAAGGGTTGCACTAATCTTCTTTTGTAAAATCTGATTAATGCAGAACAAGCTAAATCGAGGACTGTTCAGCCCACGTTTGTGAAACCCGGTTTGAGGTTGCTGTATACCAGGTCAACGCTGCAGAGGAAAATGCCATCTGCTTGGTAACGCTACCACAAAACACATAAACCGTACTGGCCTACATATGTAACCTTTATAAAACTACAAAGAACATGTAGTCCATCTGCATTATTAATGTAATTTAAACATGCTAAATGCTGCAGAATACACACAGAATCATCCTAAAAGCAATGAGCTATTTGTACATGCAAATATAGTTGTGTGGAAAGGCAGGGCGTTGATGTTTTGGTATGTTTTGAACAACAAATGCATTTGTTAATGTTAATATTAGCTTTTCAAACAAACATTTCTGTCTGCACCAACAGAAATATTTAACCTTGGAGTTAGAGTTTGGTAAACTGCGACATGTTGTTGTTGGGTTTATGAGAAAAAGGTCAGTCTCTCTGTGTCAGGACTTTGCCGTTGCAACTGTGCAGAGTGATTCTAGCAGAAATATACTTTAAAAAAAGCGCGGTGATGCTGGGAGATTTCTATCAGCTGTTTGAGTCTAACACCTGAGCATGCACATTGGTGTTTTGTCCAAAGCAAACTGCAGCCTTGAAGGGGATGAACGGATTCTGCCTGCATACCTCAGGACTTTGCACAAAAGCAGCTAATTGCTGTCTCAGTCTTTTTTTTTTTTTTTTCACCAGCAGCTTACCTTATTTTCTACAGCGTGGAAACATTGTACAGGCTGTGAGGTGATTGTCAGGGGGGGCCCACGCTTTCCTGTTTTGGCCCTGTTTACCAACCACAATGTGTTCCACCCACATCCATCTCTTCATCTTCACCTCTTCATACAAGCAGTGGTGCAGAGATATCCCCTAACACCTCTCCCACACACATGCTTCTTGTTACATGAGCTGCATAATGCATTCAATCGAACTGTTTAATCACCAGCTCCTCTCTTGAAAATCTTCCCCTTCGAGTTGCTTGTGTTTGCAGCAAGGCCTGCGGCTGTTTTAGCTTTTGTGGTTTATAGTTTGCAGTTAATCCACCTTTTAAGGTTATTGATTTTGTATTTGGATAGTTTATAGGTCTTCTATCTCGAGTATTCACAGTACTCCTAACCACACTGTTTCTTACAGTTAAAGAAATAAATAAAGAAATGACTCCCCACCTGTAGAGACTTCTAGGTTTGAACCGCAGCAAGTCAAACCCGATGCTCTCTGACAAGTAAAAGCAGTGTGGTAAACCAAACACATGTTGAGCTGCAGCAACCCGTACATACAATATAAATGTTCTTCTGAAATGAGACACAAGCAGACGATCATGTCTGTTTTTTTAGAGATTACTGTTGAAGACATTTTGACTTTAAAAAGATGGCGATCATCACAAAATATCAAAGAGGGAGAGAGTTGTCTGGCATAGTGGAAAGCTTACACAGAGCTGCAATTTTCCTGAAATATGCAATATGCAGAATTCATTTTACAAGCAAAATAGAGCAGATTATAAGCCTGCAGTTGGTCCTATCCGTGGGACCGGTTTGTCATTTTTGGTTTATAAATGACCAAGGTTTGAAACATTTGTCCTCACAGCGTTGTTAGACATTGTGGATTTATACCACTCAACTTTCAACTGACATTTGGATGAAGGAGGGGGTTAGGCAGTTGCGTAATAATGCAAATGTGTTTTTTGCATATGTGGCATTAATATAACCCACTGTACATTTCTCTGAAGCATCCAGGAAGGGAAATAAAGCGCTCTCTTTCCATTCGCGTCGGTGTTTGCATATATTATTTTGTTCCATTTGTCTGTCGTATTGTGCTATTCTCTCTTTATCATTTCTTTAGTTTCTCATTTTTATAATGTGAAAAATATATCAGGCGTCTATTTTCTGTGTCTGAGCAAGCGACCTTTTGGAGAGTGTACAGCATCCATAATATGAGCACCTTTAAGTAGAGAGTTAAGTCCAGTGTTTCCTGGAAAATGATTGTTGTATTACCTCTTAAGGATTAGGCTGATGAAAAAAGCCTTTTCCTAGTACTCTGTCCTCAACTGCGCGCTGACGATATCTCATGTTATATTTCAGCTTCGGTCTAATTCTATTTCTCCACAAAGAAGAAGAAGAATGGAATATCCGAGGCTTCTTCGGAAAAAAACAAAAAACCACATCTCGGGTAGAGTTAGAGACGAGTAATGAGTGGGTTGAAATTTGATGAGACGAGTTCTGATTGGTTTAGGGTTTGAGTATCACGGCCCGAAACAGCTATAGCTTCTAAGAATAGGAACACAGGGTTATCCTGAGGGTGCAGAGGATTAAGTAAATCATGTAGTCATCATGACTGTGTCGCATGATGCCATCACCAACCGGTCGCTGGCTTTTTTTAAAGAGACGCCCGACGGATTTTGTTACTTTAATGTTGAAAAAAAATCATGCCTTAATATAGTTCTGGTTATGGCAATATTCAGATCATTGTTTTTTTTATCACCATTATTCATTGATTTTGGGGTCAAATTATTTGATTTCTCATTTAAATCAACAGAACTGCTTTTACTTTTGATGTTGTGCTACATTTCTGCTAATTTGCAAGTCTTTGCATAAAAATAAGACTGGTCCTTATTCACAGTGCATCTCTTAGAAGCAAAGTAAAGTTGTACCAAAACTTTTATCCCCCCCAAAATGAAATCATTAGAGCACTGCTTTCATTTTCAGTGCATTTTCATTTATTCCGTCTGCTCTGTGTTTAAAACAAATAAAAAATATACAGTATATAACTATTCTACTCTTGACTGCAGCCTCAACATGCAGGAAAGTTTTTCTATTTTTTTCCCAGTATGATCATTTATTTGTGGGAAAGCAAAATGGTGATCCGGATTAATATTCGATTAATTGTGTAGCACTACCTTAATATGAGTTTATTTATATTAAACCTGTCTTTATCTGTGTTGTTAGTATAGTAACTCAACACTTAAGAGTTAGTTGGTTGTATTTTTCTATTAATTATTATTTTATTATTATACTTACAATGTATTCTGGTCCTAGGCTACACTGTTTATTTCAACTGTAGTTATTTTTCTAAAATCGAGCAATTCTTTCTTCTTCACCCCAAAACATCTGCGACGTTGCCACTG
Source organism: Anoplopoma fimbria (assembly GCF_027596085.1). Lineage (NCBI taxonomy): Eukaryota > Metazoa > Chordata > Actinopteri > Perciformes > Anoplopomatidae > Anoplopoma > Anoplopoma fimbria. The sequence continues at coordinate 19,559,216 of NC_072464.1, read as the reverse complement.
AATAAGGCAGAAAAGTTTCCATACTTCATGACAATCGAGGTCTTTCACTGTGTGGTGCATTCAGGCCACAGCTAGAGCTGCTTTCACATGATCAGCACCAAAGTGCTTAAAGCTGCGTAACTCCTTTTGTTATTTTTAATGTTTGGATTGTTGACGCCCGACTCAGCGACTGCTCAAGAAAATCACTCCGACTTAAAACTTTGACCTAGTTTGACGAGGTACACGAGGAAGTCTTTTCATGTGAAACCCCTTAAGTTAAAGAACATTCTACACCTGCAAAAATGTATTGAAATAGCATCATTTCAAACCAAATATTGATTTATTTTGGAACTTTCAACAGACTGTGCTGTGGAGGCGTGTAATATGTGTGGATTCTGGATCACACAGGCGATTGTAGATATTAACACACGCTCACACAATTCTTGTAAGCTTAAACAATTAAAATGCAAAAGATACGAGATCAGCTCTCTCACACACATGAATATGTATGTGCTTGTACACGTGTGTGTGTGTGTGTGTGTGTGTTGTTTGTTTTTTATGGTACGTGGTGTCAAGGGAGCTTTTACACTCCGGTAATGAAAGGCTGCTTATATTGATCCTATACACCGTTAAACACACAGCTGCTGAGAGCATGGTTAAAGAAATCTGTACCACCAGGATAGATCTGGTATCAGAAGAATAACACAATTTTCTGCAGGTAAAAAGGAGATGACTCAAACAGTGGTGAAAAAGGGCAAATGCCAAAGTTTGATTCTTATTGATCAATCTGAAATCACCTCCACTAGTCACTGTAGTTGCCCAGAAATGGTCCAAGGTATACACACACACGTTACTATAAATAATGGCCATAATTCACCTGATAATATTTGATTAGACGTAATTGTTTCTGTCAGGTGTAAACATGTATGTGTGTGTGTGTGTGTGTACGTGTGTGCATGCATGGTGCAGAACACCTGGCCTCCCTGCTGGCAGGGCAGGAATGTGCAGGACTGAGGTGGATGCGGGGGGGAAATTTGCAGCGTGCTCAGAACACGACCCCTGGCAACATCATTGAAAAGTGCCGACGTCAGCAGAAAAGGAAAGAAAAAAAATCCGGGGAATGTGCTGCTTTAATCAAACCTGCATCTCTGTTTCTCTGCTTGCTGTTTTTCTATATGTGTGTGTGTGTGTGTGTGTGTGTGTGTGTGTGTGCATTACTGTAGAGAGGGCCTCTTGTTGTATAATTGACTTAACACTGTCCCGCCTCTCTCATGTTTCAAATCTGTGTGTTCACTTCAGCTTTTTCATTTGAAATTCCTTTACATTTTTTCACACTTCTTTGCAGTTGTGCTAGATTATGGCCCGTATGTTTTGAAATAATCAATTCTGACAAGCCTAAATACTTATTGATCTTTTCCTATTCCATTAATTCAGGTAAAGTAGGCACTTAAGGTTACTTTGCTTTTTCTTCTTGAGGACATCCTTGCAAATTACATTAATGAAACTAGTATAAAGCCCTGTAACGGATACATCCAGGTTGTATTGTCACATATAAAGAGCAGCACACTTCTGTCTGCATTTTTGGTAACGGGTTTCTTACCTGTGTGGTAGACTAAAGCTCTGTAGGATGGTTTAGAGAAATACAAAAGCAGTAGATGGTGAACTGTGAGTTAAATCAATGATTGAACCAGCTGTGTGCTGCAGACTGTTGGTTTTATTTTTTTCGTTGCACAGCACAACTTGTTCCCTGTGAATGAATACGTTTATACGTTAACGTTGGATGTTACATGAAGCTGCTTCTGCCGGACGACAGGAAACGGATAATGTCATATAGTTACTGATAAATATCTAAGTAGCAAAACAAAAACAAAACAAATCTGTTCATTTATATTTATTATTAATTGTTTTGTGCTCATAGATGTACGGAGGAGCAGCACGTTGTTACTTGCCGTGTTTGCTGAGAGCAGGAAACCCTAAAAAACAAAAAAGGTGGGTTTCCTTCTCCAGCACTGCTCGCCCGCCGCCACGGTGACATTTGTGCTGTTTGTGAATTCAAAACATCAAGTGGAGCCAACCCGTGCGTTTACATGCCCCGAGGATAAAAACCTGGGCGTGTGTGTTCACTGTGGTTACCGTGGTGATGACTGCAGTTATGATCATAATGCTGTTGACGTAATCAGACACGAAGGTTTCCACAACTGGACTGTTTTCTTTTCTTAAATAACAACATTGACGTGATAGACAGTGACTGAGCACATTAGTGGGAATATGACATTCCTGAGTGTATTTATGAGCACACAGCAGGCTTGTTAGTGTCTTAGTCTATTCCAAAGAATTATTTCGATTTTTTTTTTTGTTGAAAGAAATATCTAGTTTCCACTGCTCTGAACATTATTTTAATTTGAGCTAAATGTTGTTGTCTTGTAGATTGAGAACCACAAAACTGTAAATCCTGTCATGTTAACAGTCCAATGAAATACCCTCAGCTATTTGGATAATTGCAGTTGCCAGGGGTTACAAGTTTTTTGTGGAAGTCACATTGATTAGAGGAATGTGACTTCTAGCCAGAGGGCAGGAAAAAAAAAAGTTTTACAGAGGGGGAGTGTAGTTGTCTCCACCTGTAGGTATTTGAAACTATTCTCTTTACAGTGTAAAATCACATAAGTAGTTGTAAAGGCCTGATATAACTCTTTCCCTTTCTAAGAATATCCTGTACAGTGTTAATATGAATAATCTGCTCAACGACTCAATAGAAAGAATGAATGTTATGAAGCTGTTACTATCTGTGTGCAGTAATTCTGTCTCCTCGTCTACAGGAAATGCATGTTAGCAAGGTCAAGGGGGGAGAAAGAGAAAGGTAGAAATTGAAGAAAAGAGAAATGTAGCTAGCAAGTAAGTGTAAAGGAGGAAAAGGTGTATGAAGACGTATAGAAGATCAGGTCGGAGTGGAGAGCAGAAGAACATAGGAGCTAATGAGGGCAAGGACAGAGGGGAGGAGACGAAGATGAGGATATGATGATGGTGAGAGGTGAAAAACATCTAAAGGAGGTGAGTCTAGTAGTAATATTAGAGCAGAATGAGCTGAAAGGAGCTGCTTCTGAAAACCTTCATCATCAGTATCTCTGATTCAGTGGGAATCTCTGTGACAGGTGTTTGTTATGTGGCTGTGTGTGTGTGTGTGTGTGTGTGTGTGTGTGTGTGTGTGTGTGTGTGTGTGTGTGTGTGTGTGTGTGTGTGTGTGTGTGTGTGTGTGTGTGTGTGTGTGTGTGTGTGTGTGTGTGTGTGTGTGTGTGTGTGTGTGTGTGTGAGTAGATGGATTCTGCCTGCCACTGATGACTGTAATTTGCATAATGGCCTCACACAGGCCGTACTGGGAGTTAAAGACAGAAGTAGAGGAGAGGGGAAAAACAAGGATAGTGGAAAGCCATTATCAGGAGAAGTATTGTAGAGCTTCTCTCTTTTGTTTAGTTTTTTTTTTTTTATTTAGATCCGCTACCTGTTTTTAAATCCTACAATTTCATCAAATTAAGATGCACCTGCACTGGTAGGGGTGAAAAAGGTGTCATCGTACTGGAGTGTGTCTACTGAGGCAGATATCATTTAACGTCTCTGGTTGTGTCGACCTTTTTTCCACAAGAAACAAGCTGCCTTGTAAAACACAGCTGTAACTATTAACTTTATTAATCGTTACAGAAAAGAATACCCTGAACTTTTCATATGGGAAATAATAGACATTTCTTTCAACATGATGGAAAAAGTTTGAGAACCACTGAACTAACATGTTCCAACCCATTTCTGCCGAGCTCTAAAGCCGCTATCCTTTCAGCTTACTGATTGACTCACCTAGTTTGACCCTCGTGGCATTCACTTGGATAATGTTTACTGTTTACTTGCACTGGCGTCGGTCCTCTGTAAACAGCACAGGGAACCTAATGGATCAACCCTGTTGGACTGTTGAAATGATAATCTGAAGATTCTAGTTATCAAGAAGTTTTCCACCTTCACCGGCAAATAAGTCAACAATTATCAAGTTTATGATTTAATTTCAGTTTTTTAATGCTACAGTCAGTGATTGAGAATCTGGCTTGATTGTTGGAAAAGTTGTGCTACATACAAACCACAATTTTAATGAAAAAACATAATATATTCCAAGCTTTCACTGAGTTCTCAAACCGTTTACTGTCCAGAAAAATACAATTAACGTCATTTTGACTTTTTCCATAATGCTTTTTCATGCAACAATATTTTTGACATTGATTGTACAATTATACCAGAGTACAAACAAACTATTGACATGAGTTAAACAACAACGGCAACTAAAATAAATGTGTGAAGTTGCATTGGACTAGTTATTCATAGTTATTAGAGGACAGATGTCACAATCAGAAGCTGAAAAGAAAGTCCTTGTTTCAGCCATAAAGTTGCAAAACTGAACAAATGTACAAATGGAGCATACCATCATAAATGTACCTTGTAGGGCCGTCATTGTAAACATATGTGATTTTTGTTATCACCAAAAAAAAAAGTTGTACTTTTTGTAGTAAGAAACGGTGACAAAGTGGCTTTCAGTAAGGAAATACTAGCTAGAACGCTGCTGTGGGTTGTGTCTCAGGCTGTTAATCTGCTTCATCTAATGAAAGAACAGTGAAAGTTACTGCTTTTCCACTCGCTGTAGTAAATTCTCATCACGTTGAAATAAAAAAAATCTAGGTCTGTGAGCAGCTGAGAGCTGAATGGGACCGTCTAGTTCCTCTAATCGATGCAGTCAGACCGGCTGACTCAGGCTTTTCATTCATGCACTTGAAGAGGCTTATTCCATAAGGGCTCAGTGTTTCAAGTTCAAGCAGAGGTTTGCACACGTTTGCAACTCTGTATAACTGAATTGCGATGAACTGGAGAGACCGAAGACGAGAAACCTGACTTGATATTCTCCTCTCATAATAATCAGTTATTTAGTTATTTACATTTGCTGACTGGGTCAGGAACCACAGGAGGCTCACCAAATAAATTTGCAGAATTTCTTCCCTAATATTCAACTGCAGTACATGTATGAGCCCCAGTATGGATGAATATTTGTCTTTTTCTGATAATTGTGATCAATGTATAACATTGAATCAAAGAAAGTCTGGTGTACGTTCTGTTTGTTTTACTGATGAGAGGAAAAAACAAGAGCCTGTTCTCTTTTATTAATGTGTGCGTTTATGTTTTCAATAACACATGCATAAAACAAAGGTGTGATTAATTAAACGTATATCTCTTCAGAATATCTGGTATACCTATTCAAGATAATAAAATGTGATGTGAAAATGTTAATTTTCTCACAAATCCTCTCTTTTTATACTGGTAGTATTTTGAATTGTGTTGCAACGGTTTGTAATTTAAAAGAAAAAAAAGTTTGGGAAACTATGTTCTAAACCACATAATTCAAACTTAGGTTATGAGGAATTAAATTCAAACTTGACCTTAAAAAAATAGCATGAAAGTAGCTCTAATGGATGAATACAATGCAACGTTTGAGTACTTACTGTACTGTAGGTCTAGTGTAATGAAGTCTGAATTGTCTTACATATTCTGAGAAAAATCAACTCTACTCAGAATCTTCAGCAAACAGATACAAGCTGCACTGTATGACTTTACCATCAGCCAGGGCCACATATGGTTAACCCTAAAGGAGGTCAGGGGTCATTCGCTGCCCACATTCCTTAAGCTGCAACTTCCCTGGCACCCCACCTCCACACCCCCCACACACACACACATTTGAAATGCTTTGTTTGAATCTGTCAGACACACACACACACACACACACGCACGCACGTACGAGCACAGACATGAAACAGCACTCTGTCTGCTGCTGTTGTTGCCCTACATAAAATAAGTAGAATTAAAGGGATCACGGGGGGTGGTCGAGTGTGTGGAGAGGGGGAGGAATGTAGGTAGATGGGGGGGGGTGAAAAAAAGGGTGCAACTCCAAATATTGGGAGGGAAAGGGTGGAGAAAACTGGGTGAAGTTCACTGAGGGTGGGTGTAGGGGTCTGAAAGTGAGAGATAGAGAGACGGATGAGTGGGTGAGAAAGAAAGAACTGAAACAGGAAGTCCTATTTTTCTTTCAGGTTAAAACAAGATCGTGGGCAAGAATGCATGTTTCATTTATATGTTTCTTTTGAAATGTCATATACGCAGGAAGAGAGTAAGATCTATGACGCTTTAAAGTAGTTTTTATTTCAATCATTTATTATAAAAAAACCTCACAGCATTCACAAGCTGTCTGCACACACACACACACACACACACACACACACACACACACTGGAACACGCTGGCACACATCTGTAATTGACCACCTGTTTGTCTGTGGCCTAGTTTCCGCTTTATGAAACGCTGTGGAGCGGTGATGTATAATTCCTCTGGGATCTCTGACTGTGAGCCTCTTATTTCAGTTGTTACTAAAGCAGCACAAAGGGACAGAAATGTGCCACACATAGCATTCATCTTTTTGGGTTTCTTTTGAAGAAAATGTGGGGTATAAATAGAAATGTATGGGGCAAATGAAGTTCAGTAGTCGTCCCTTATATGAAATGGGAAAAGTTGTGCCTCTCGTGTAGTATTTACCTTTTGAAGACTGTTATTCTGTTTGTATAAATAAGAAATATTCGGAGAATCACAGTTCAGTTGGAAATGTTTGGATAACTTTTTTTTTTGTTGTGTGCAACTTCTCTGTTTGTGTGTGCAAGTATGTATCCAGTGGAGCTATACACAACCTGATTTGGAGGTTGGATAACACATTTGCATGTATGTGGATGTGTGTGTGTGTGTGTGTGTGTGTGTGTGTGTGTGTGTGTGTGTGTGTGTGTGTGTGTGTGTGTGTGTGTGTGTGTGTGTGTGTGTGTGTGTGTGTGTGTGTGTGTGTGTGTGTGTGTGTGTGTGTGTGTGTGAATGGTGTGTGTGTGTGAATGGTGTGTGTGAATGGTGTGTATTCCTGTGTACAGACGGGAAGGCTCCAGGACCGTCTGTGTTTGCAATAAGCCGAGAGAGCCGGAGGAGCCCACCACTGAGGGGAAGCTTTAGGGGTCAAGACACACACGTATACACACACACACACACACACACACACACACACACACACACACACACACACACACACACACACACACACACACACACACACACACACACTCTCCTGCCTGTTTGTAAGCTCTGCTGACTGCAGGAAGCAATAATGGTAGCGTGCTTCCGGAGTTCCGGAGGCTTCTCTCAGGGGAGTGTGGCTGTCCTGTCCAGCTCAGCAGAGCAAAAACTGAAAAGAAACACAGCAGAGCAGAAAATGATGGAACATTTGTGACAAACACAACGATGATACAATAGGAAACGGGATAGTGAAGAAGAATTCAGTAGAGCAGGACAGGACCAAGGACAATATAATAGATGCAAATAAAAAATACAGCAAAACTGAGAGTAAAAATGACATTATGATGTAAAAGAGCAGCAAAAAACAATACCTTACACTAAAGCTGACTATATAACTGAGCAACATATAATGTTAGCTTTAAGTTGTGTAGACTAATACGCGAGTGTGCTGCAGGCTTACCAACAAGCCCAGGCTATTTTGACAAACATCAAATATGTATTTTACAGAAAAAACCTTGACAATATTTACCATTAGAGCTTTCAATTATTTATTTTTTTTAGAATCCAGATAATTTAAAGTCACGTACAGAGGTGTTATTTAAGGGGAAGTTGTGTTTTTAAATAGTTGTGCACTACGGAGATGATCCAGTACTGTTGTTTGAAGTCTTTAAATTGTCTTCAGCTGGACGGCAGGAAAGATGTGAGAAAAGGAAGCGAGCAGGGAAGCCTGTGGAGAGAGATCTGTGTGTCAGACCTCATCATCTACGTAGCCTGTAGCTGTTCAACAGCGCGAGTTAGTGATAGCGTCCCTTCGTCCTCCCTTCCTTCCTTCCTTCCTTCCATCCAAATATAAATGCGTCAGTATATATATTTGTGTGCTTGCATGCTTTTGTGGCTGATTGTATGTGTGTGTGGTTCTTCTGTTGAAAGTTGTAAAACATTTATCTCAGGGTGACCTCCAGCGCGACCTCCATCACTGGTTTTATTTAACCTGCTAGCTGTCAACTGCTGGATCCTACACTTCCTGTAGTGCGACTCAATAGCATCTCTTTTTTAAAAACCCTTAAAATGTTTGCATCTTTCAAACTCCACGCCCTCCAGTGTGTTACAGAGGCCAGGGGTTTCTCCCAGGAAGCACTGACACCTGCTGATCTGAAATCAGACAGACGCGGAGGCGTGATGGGCTCAGTCACAAAATGACAACATCAACTGCACCGTCTCTCTCATTATCTATGCAGTGTGATGTGACGCCTCTGCTCTTTTCCTATGTAGGTTAATGATGTATTTCATATCGGTGTCAGAATTTCCTCTGATGTAAGTGGAGGAGATCTTGATTTAATGCTATGCAATAGTGCACCGTGAAAAACACTGCAAGCTTTCCGGTAAACTGAGATGACCCTGGTGATATCATTAAGGTTTTTTTTCTTTCAGACTTAACCAGAGGAGCAGATTATAAAAGTGGTTTCACACGCTAAGAAGGATTCCCCTCGGTCATGAAACTTATCTTGATGCTTAAACCGCAATATTTAAGAATTATGAATGTAAATACAGAGATATTTACAAAGATACATAAAAAATACAGCATGGACGTACTATGTCCCCCGTCATATTTTGTTGGGTGAGATGAAATTGGATGTTTAAGACTCAATCACACAACACATACAATAAATGACACACTGTGCACTTATTAAAACCACCTGTTAAAGATGTGAGTAGAGCTCGAGTGTCGGGAGGTGACGAGGCGTTTTGCTGCCGTTAGCGGTGACCTCCTCAACTATACATTTGTATGTGCGTGCGTACGCAACGCAGTGTGCACGCCATCTGTCAGTGGTCTCGAGGGTTTGTGCTGATGTGTAGTGACAAGCAGCTCAGACACGCGGAGAGGACCTCCATATAAACTATATATATACACACACACACACACACGCACACACACACACACACACACACACACACACACACACACACACACACACACAGAGCCATGGTTACAAACACAGCAGCTCTTGATGACGGGGCCATGGACCCTTGTGGGGTTATTATGTCTCCTGTCAGGACAGATCACCAGAGGCTAAAAAAAATAGAAGCAGGAGGTGGACAGAGAGGACACAAATCCCACTGCAACGACATATGTTACCCAACAAAGTGAAAGAAAAATGAAAACACTGCTGTGGCAACACGAAAACAGAGAGAGCTGGCATGTGAAACTGTCAGTGAATATACACATGGTCGCTCAGATAAGAGCATGTTAGCCAATATTGTAAGCTAATCAAATAGCATAAGCATTTCAGCTGTATACGTTACATTTCAGTACATTTTTATCATTTTTAATAATGTTAAATAGAACTGTAGTCTATATAAATTATTATAAAAAGAATAGTATAACGTTTAGGGGAGTACGCTTATCCACTTTCTTGCTGAAAGTTAGTTGAGAACACTTGTAATGTGATTATTTGTGTATTTCTCTGTACGCTAAATGTAAAGCTAGTTAGCTTAGCTTAGCCCAAAGAAGGAACATGGAAATCTCAGCTAGCCTGGCTCTGTTCAGAGGTAACAACGTCCGCCTACCAGCACCTCTAAAGCTCACTAATTAACAATTTATATCTAATTTGTTTAATCTGTACAAGAAACAACACAACGTGGTGTTATGACGGGTCATGTGCTGGAATGTTTCTTGTCACCAATGTGAGGCTGCCATCCAGGGACACAGTCAAAAAGCTCAGAAGAATTCCTAAAATGTTAAATTATTCCTTTAAGGAATAGAAAAACTAAATAAAAAAAGGCACCCTATCGAATGTTTGTAACTAGTATATTTTCCAATAGCAATATCACTGTGATAAGCCAATAATGTAAAAAAGTAGATTAGGCTGTAATTCAAATTCATACATTTTGGGGTAAAGAATTAGATCATGATTCATTCTTATACTGCAGAGTGAAGATATACTGCAAAGTATTTTTTTTTTTTTAATCTGTGTAAACTTGGATGCAAGCCACATGCGACCAGTTTTTGCAATCTCCGGAGACAAGGAAGGCAGTCAGACGTGGCCTCAGTAATAAGGGGCTTTGGTTCGTTGTAAATGGAGCAGCTTCAGATTGAATTATGTTATTTATTCCCACTGATGAGCAGACAGCGCATCCTCAGTCACTGTGTGCGCCGCCGTCATCTACCAACCAATCGCTTGAGCCACTCCAGACGAGAAAATAAAAACAATAACGTATTGATCAAATTCCTTCTGAATAGATGAAGTTGTGAATTTGCAATAAGAATGCAGTTAAATGTAAGCAGTTTCATAAATGCTTCTTCGTCTCCCATGAAGGATTAGATATCCTCATTGTTGTTTTTGCTGACTTTTTTTACTTGGATTATTTCTTACTATGGAAGATACAACATTTTGACATAATGAATCATGGAGGATTGCTCACATTTTAAGCCTTTTAGCTTCGGTTTTTTTTCCCTTCTCATTGAATTTTATAGTAGCTCGTGAGTGATTTAGTGCCGGGCTGCTGTATAGTTTCCACATCCCCTGCTTGCCTACTCATTGACATTCTTTTCTCATGAAGCAGTCGGTCTCTGCTGCTTCTCCGTGCCTGTACAGGCTTGCCTTGCTGCGTGGCTGCTGCCTCCACTAAGGCGGTGGGGAGAAAAATACATTATGTTGTACTGTACGTGGGGATATTTTGTGTTCTTTATACCAAAAGGTGGTTTATTACTCTAGCTCACCTAAGTTGTCATAAAGTGTGTGTCTATTACAAGCGTTGATTTATTGACGCCCTATTTGTATTCCTGCTTCCTCTTTTTGCTGTTTCACTCATCATTTTCTCCCCTCTGCCGTGTTGTTTGGTTATTTGCAGACCCTGGTAGGAGCGTGATGAGCGCGCGCTTCCACTTGCCTGCTGGCAGATCCTACAATGTCCGGGCGACGGAGCTGGAGCGAGACAGGCAGCACACACAGGTTGTGTGCAACATACTGCTGCTGGACAACACCGTCCAGGCGTTCAAAGTCTGCGTAAGTATACTGAATTTCTTCATTTTTAAGATATTGCATATGTGAGAATTCATTTGTTGCACCCATGGACTGTAGGTTTTGGCATAATTTACATGATATATATACTGCTTCCCTAAAAGAACCGATGCTTTTTCAAACTGTGAAGCTCACCTCCCCAGGGGGGCTCGGGGAGAAACTGTAGCCACAATTTGCATCAAACTTCATACTCCTTGTTGGAGTCTTCGCACTTAAGTCAAACCTGAACACACAGACATGATGCATACGTACATATTTATATTCAATGCTAGTTACACTTACCCAAGGAATATCATTATATCTGAGGTCAATCATCAATAAACCTTAGAATAAAGATGCTCCGTATGAATCCAGAAGTTGCCTGAGAATCTTAACGTTTTTAAGTTTTCTTCAGTTTTAAAGTAATACAGTGATAGATATCTGTACATCAATGGGTATATTGCCAACAGGAAGTGTCAATAGTAAATTTGGCTTACTTTTAATTCTGTAAATTTACAAGAATGTAAACAAATATAGGCAAAAAGAAAACTACTAATGTTGTAACCCACAGCTAACTTAGAAAAACCCCTGTAATAGAATATATACGTTTACCCAATCTTTTAAAATACTGACTAATCAACTTTATTTTATTGTCATTGGTTGAAGGGAATTTCTGTAATACATTCCTTTTAAAAATGTAGATTTCAACATGGCAATATAGGGATGTACATCTATCCATGAAGTGAGAAGCAAATGAGCCCTGAAATAATCAGACATTGACCCAAACAAAAAAAACCTCAAAAGAGAAACAAGAAATGAGAGCACCGACGTTTTGCCCCCTTTCCTAGGCAAATTATTGTTTCTGTAATATTGTGATAAAACTTAAATATTTCCATTTCTTTTCTCACGCTGTCACACCTTGAGGGGTGAGACAGACGGAACGTGTGTTGTATGTTTTCCCCAAAGTCAGGCGACAAGTTGGCTTGTGACTGACGTGACAGTCGTCTGTCTCCTCGTGTGATAACACATTTCCTTCTTCTTCTCTCTGTCGTTTTCTCTCTCTTTGTCACCGTGTGTTTGATCTGACTTCTGACAGCACGAATGGGGAAATTCCCTTTGTGAGTCAGAAACAAATTCCACTAATATCCTCCCTCCGACAGATCACATCCTGTTGCGTGTGTGTGTATGTCTGGGAGTGAATTCGAACATGTGATATATCCGTTTTTGTCACAAGAGTTTTCTGCTCTTCGGCGGTTCCCACCAAAAGGAACAATTTACAAATTTGTGTGTTAGCTGTATTTATAAAACCTTTTTTTTGAGGATTTCTTAGTGATTCAATCAAACGGGCAGTGAACTTCAACTTGCATCATTCCTCGTGTTCTCCTCATGGATGCATAATCACTTTAGCCATTATTGTGGATCACCATCCTACGCGGTCTATTTGATAAAATCTCTCCTCTCCATTTTCTTTCTTTACATTTATTCTTGCACTTTTCTCTCTTCTCTCTACTTCCTGCTCCAGTCCCCCCCCCTCCCATTCACCTCTCCCTGCCTCTTCAATGAATGAATGAATGAATGAGTCGGCCTCTTGTCGGTCTCTCTCTGTCAGTGTCATTGATCAGAACCCCGCAGCAGCACTAACTTCCTGGAAAGACTAGCCATCCTGAGCGCAACAATACTTCTATTGATCCTCTCTCTGGCCCGCTCGGCCTTGATTCTAGCGGAGAGTGAGAAAAAAAAAAAGAAAAAGAAATCCAGAAGCGGTCACTCATCGTCATGGGAACCGTGGCGCTCGTGGTGCAGGAAGCGGTGGGTGCACACGAGGGCTCGTACTGATGATCTCTATAGATGGGAAGTCTTTGGCTGAAAGCAGAATCTAGTGTAGCATTAAGGCTTGATGGATGACGAGAAATAAAATAAAAAGAAAACAGCCCACTACTGACCCACCTCTCTACGAATACAAAAACCAGGGTCAGAAGCAGGAGTTA
>NC_072464.1:19176123-19196123 GCF_027596085.1 Anoplopoma fimbria | reverse complement strand
GACTCATGCAGAATACTTCTTGGAGTACAGTTACACTTAAGCTCCAAAGCCAAGATGAGAAACCGAAAACTCAAAAAGGAAAATAAAAGATGTTTCCCCCCATCTGTTCAGCTGTTAGAAGATAAAAGGCGTTTTTTTTTGTTTTATTAGGGGTTCACTCTAATAAAATAAGTGGTAAAACTCCTCGCCTTCATTCTTTCCATATCTTGTCTTTTACGCTTCTTTATATCACCTTCTTTTGCTCCCTTTAGAATGTTTATGGACCTAGTACATAAAAGTCAAAACCACCATGTACAGCAGAATGTGGAAAGAAGGCTGGTGTGATTGACAACAATAAAGTGGCAGACACACAGATTGGAATGAGGCTGAGAGCTCTTACATTCAAGTAGCTCCAAATGAAATAGAGGGACGTAAAGGCAAAGAAAAAATCAAAGTTTGACATAAAAAAAAAACAGTGTGTTCAGGCTAAGATGAGATGTTTTTAAAGCATCACTCATCTTTGTGTCTCTCTTTCCCCGTGCTTTCCTTTTAGATGAGCGTCTCCTCTCTAGTGCTTATTTCTTCATATATCTCACACCCTTGAGAACAAGCTCGTCCATGTGTGTCTTTGAGAAGTAGCCATAGTCTGGCCTTTCTCTTTTTCTCTCCAGTCTTACTGCAAATATGACTTCCATTTGCACTTCCAGAAAATTAAGGAGATATTGCTAGGAGGAGGATTGGACGAGTGTATAGGAGACAGAAGAGGAGGGATGCAGGAGGAAATGTAAAGGCAGGAAACAGGGTAAATAATGGGGTGACTTCAAACAGAGTGGTGTTGATGAGGGGAGACAGAGAACCAGCAGATGTTCTATTGATGGATCTTTTTTTGAAAAAATAAAGTCCACATATATATATATATATATATATATACTCTGTATATGCTTTTTCTTTGTTCCCCCATTCTTTACTATGTTATTGTAGTGGGGCCAGTGCACTAAAGCACATGCAGACACATTTACACGTTATCAACTTGAAGAAGCTGTGGCTGTGTGAAAGCGTACAATCTTACTTTTCTTACTTCAGTAGTTCTACTTTCATTATTTCTGTTTCATACCGTTTTTCTTTTTTTGTCTGGAACTTTGTCTCTTTCTTTTAGCTCTTTATCCTCCTTTCTTATCTTTGGATAAAGACCTTTCCCTTGAGAATTAGGCAGCAATTTGTAAATATTTGTTTTGTTTGTGTGTGTGTGTGTGTGTGTGTGTGTGTGTGTGTGTGTGTGTGTGTGTGTGTGTGTGTGTGTGTGTGTGTGTGTGTGTGTATGTTTCAGTGTCTGTCTTTGTCTAGGACGTTGATGATGTGCCGTGTTGGAGTCAGGGTGTCTGTATTTTCCTTACCTGCAGAGTTTCCAGCCATGGATCCAACGTTGCTCTCATCTGCCACTGAAACAAAAGGAACACATGTTAATACACATATATATATATGTATATATATATATACATATATATATACATTCTAACTCTCTCCATTGCTGTATAGATTCCTCCCTTCTTTTGACTTCTGCACTTTTTCAATTTGATATCCCCAATGGTCAGATGTGCAAACATCAAACTGTTGTCCATGTGTTCCTTATCTCTATAACTTTCGATCTTATTGCGTTCCTCCCTCGGGCCTTCTTCTCAGCCTCTCCTTCTCTCTCAATCATCTTCTGTTATTCTTTCTGTCTTGTTTTGCAAGATGGCGGGGTGGCCACTCTTTTCTCCTGTGATGTTGAGTCAGATTCACTGCTACTGAAGTCATTTCCCTTCCTCCCTTCTCTCTCACTTCATTTGTCATTCACCCTCCCCTTCTTCACTTTCTCTCTTTGAGCCTCTACGCCTCAATCTTTCCCTTTCACCTTCTGCCCTTTACCCTCACTTCTCTTCTCAATGTTTTGATTTTTCCTTAAGTTACACCGATTTCATCCAGCGGCATTCTCCTCCCTCTCTCCCTCCTTTGATCACCATTCTCACCATCATTGCTCCTTGTTAATCCTCCTTTCACTTTCTGACTCTCCCCCAGTCTTTTCTTTTGCTTTTTCTTCCACCCCCTTCCTAATGCCACAAAGCAGACCAATGCCAACAAGTAGCACATGGACTGGTAGCACTCATCCACACACACACACACACACACACACACACACACACACACACACACACACACACACACACACACTCAGACCACAAAAACCAAGCAGTAACATGGCTTCTCCCAGCAAATACTTGGCTAATGAAAACCAAGCCTAGAGCGTAATTCAAGCTACGTGTGTGTGTGTGTGTGTGTGTGTGTGTGTGTGTGTGTGTGTGTCTGACGGCATCTGTCTGTGGTGAATCGACAGGACTGCTTCAGCAGCCTGGTGGCTTGTGGATCACTGTGTGTGCATGTGTGTGCCGACGTTAGCAGATCAGCAGATGCCACGTGTGTGACGCACACGTAGGCATGATATTTAGGCAGGGCTGTACACACACCAGGGCTGTCACTTAAAAGGAAAATAAGTTTCAACTAATGTAACACGTAATTCATTCTTATTAAATCAAATAAAACCTACATGGCTTTTTTTCCCCCAAACTGAGTTAGAGAACTGACAAGCTGTTCACATTTGCTGTGAAAGAAGCTAAATTAAAAGCTAAGAACAAAACCTAGAGACACAGAGAGGGATAAGAGAGAGTGAAAAAGAGACAAAGATGGATACAGTGAGAAGAACCAGTTCATAATTTGGAACCAGTCTTAAATTATTCCTACTTTTATTATTAATTGGGCTGGAAATGAAATCAGGACAAATTAAAAAAATAATGAAATGAAGTAACTGGCCTACAAATGAAATGCTGACAATGCACTCTTTCTCCTTTTTTTTCTTTTTCAACACAAACACACCAGCCAAAACACACCTTGGACTCATGCCCAAACAGCACTAATTATTATATTTTCTGAAAATATAGTTCTCACAATGGGCGAAACAGGAGCGTAGTGGCAAGCACATAAAGGGAACCGGGTTCGATTCCGCGCTGGCCGGTTCATAGTCCCAATATTGCTGCTCGCAAAGTTGTCAGAGGGCACGCCCGTTTGGAAATGTGGAAGTGATGCTTTCAGTGTTGTCGAGAACAGCTCATTACACGTTGGAGAGTGAGAAAGAGTTGGTGGTAACGTTAATATATCCATCGTCAGGCATAAATAGTGAAATGCATTCAATGAGCCGCGTCCTGTAAAGGTCCAATGTGAAGTTTATTTTATTTTATTTTTATTTTATTTATTGAAACTTCATAATGAAAGTAAAATCTAAATTAGCTTTGGTTACTTTTTTTTCAGCCAGGTGTAAATCTGTGAACACCATCCTTGCTTCCACCATTCTTGTCTTGTTTCTGATGTGAGAGCAACCTGTTCTCCTGAACTTTGAGCTGACAGAGGGCATGCTGGGGAGAAAGAAGCCCAGCAGAGGGGGATCTAAGAGGATTTCAGGCTCGTCCAGAGGGATAAGATCTGTCCCCTCAGAACAAAGTCTGGATATAAAACAGCATGTTAACCTTAGAGAACTCGTGTTGCTCTACTGTCAATACCAAATAAAAGAAAGCGAGTGAGAGAGACACATGTTACTAAGCTGTTATGACTGCTGCTTGATGGTTTGGCAAAGAAAACCCATCATGCCATCAGAGTAATCATGAATTAAGTCCTAATTTGTTTGTCACACATTTAGTAAAGATCAAGTGTGTAAAATACAAAAGAGGTGACGTAAAGACATACAGCGTAGACCATCACTCTTCTGTTCAGGGATGTCTGTACTATTCAGCTAGTCTCCTGCTCTTTTGTCTTATTTTCTCTTTCATACATGCACAGACACACACACACACACACACACACACACACACACACCACACACACACACACACACACACACACACACACACACACATACATACGTCTGGCGGTGGAACCAGCTTGAGCAGGAGAACTGCAGGAGAGTGACATTTGAAACAATAGGCTTTTGTTGTGCCACTGTCACATTACACAGATGTATGCATGAGCACGGACGTAACCACACATATACTACACATATTTCTAATGTTGACTTTTTAACAATCACTGAAATGTCACGGAGCCCCCGCGTCAGAATATCAGTAATCAGAGAGCAACAGGTGACCAAGCGGTGTGAAGAAAGCGAAATGGCATTGGTAGAAAAAATAGTAGTCTTTCTGTTTTTGTTGTTGGTTTTTTTTGCATTAAAGAAAAAAGACAATTAAGCTGAATTAGAACCGTTAACAAATGGTGACCCGTTCTCATTGACATTTAGACTTCGACGCATACATAAAAAGTGTCACAGACATTCCTACAGTGATATCACTGTCCTCCACCCACTTGAGCTTCAGTAGTCAAAGAGAAAATCAACTACCTCTCCATTTACAGAAATCATGCAACAGGCATAAACGGTTCCCCTCCTGCATGTGTAGCTGTGTGTACTGTGTGTACACACTACAGGGGAGTAAGTCTGCACGTGGCCTTGGGCAGCATGCCGTTGGTGCAGCAGCCATGCATCAGCGGAGATATTTAAACTTCCGTGAGGGTAAGATGCATGCAGCCACCATGCAGAGACGACAAACAGAAAAAAGTCTCCCCACCAGTGTGTTGCTGGTTCTGAGTCGTACCCAGGTCCATGCTCTTGGAGGCTTTTACGTGCTGGAACTGCCGCTGGCTCTGGCTCTGGTTCTGGTTCTGGGCAGGAGACTGGGGCTGAGCCGGGTTAGAGGTGTGACTGCTTTCTCTGAAACAAATCAATTAGACAGTTGGTTATTTGTTTCATTTTCATTACGACTACTTAAAGCGACTTTTTCCTCTTGTATCATTTGTTCTGGTTAATAATACATATGTGCATATTATTCATATTTAAAGCACTCTGTGTGGTGACTTATAGCAGAAAACATACACAACCACACACCTGTCCTGGAGATAGGAGTGTTGGGTAGAGCTGCTGAACTCTGCTTCATGTCCATACAGCTCCGCCTCCTCTTCCTCGTCCATGTAAGAGTAACTCCCATTGGTCACTGAAAAGCCGAACGACACAAGTCTGCATTGAGGTTTTGAGAAGTAACATTTTTAATCAGTACAACTATAGCCATCCTTTGTGGACCACAGCTGCAGTGATTTGCTTGGATTCATTTTGGTGACAATAAATACTAATATTTCTCCAACAGCAAAACCCATTTCTCCACCGTCCATTCATATGCTAAGCATGTTTTGAACACCCAGCACTTACCCAGAATACAGTACAATACACTTCCTTCTCAATCAAGCGTTACACTCATGAGCATATTTAGTATGTGACTCTTTTTTTTTTCCAGGTCAGGAGAACTTCTCTGTCTTTGCAGCAAACTGATGTGCCTTGCACTGACAGAAAAAAGCACATCAGTTTGCTGTCTCACATCGGGATGTCAGATTACCAGAGATTTAGAAGAAGTTATCATTACCAGTGAAATTTCACAATTCTCGGAACCTAATTTCATCCCATGGTAATATAGAAAAGTTATTACAAGTAGCTATTTAAATCCCTCTTTAATATGTATTTTATCTTGTTTATACTGCTTATTTATTTCTAAAAATTACAATTGAACGGTACATGACAATATTATAATCTGCCTTCGCCCAATACTCATTTATAAGGAATAGAGCTTGAACGTATCGTAATGTAACTCAATGCAACCGCTAACGTCAGCTGTTAGCTCCTATTTATGGCCAAGTCAAACTGTGCAGAATAGCAGATTGGTTAGAGTGGATGCCATATGGACGCATGTGCCCCGAACAGAAAATCCACAATTCAAATCATTAAACCATTTGCTGCATTCCCCTTATCTAATGTTCTGTCTCTCTGCACTATCACTATCAAATAAAGGCATTAAATGTCGAAAATATTATTTAAAGAAAAAAAACAACTTCCTCTCCTGCAGATTTCGACTGATTTGTTTTTTCACAATGTAGCACTATCTGGATGGATTAACTGCGTCTTTTGTTTACTGCGCCCTGCCCTGGAACCGACAGTATCTGCGGTACTGTATATGAAAAAGTACAATCAAATTTTCTGAATTTTGGCATTAACTTTATACTAAAGTATCGGCTTTCGTCACATCCCGAGTATCTCAGTTAGCAAAGTCAAAGATAACAGGGAAAAAATGTCAGCAATTGGTAATAATTTGCTGTTTTTCTGTTGCTACTTTATATAGGACGCATCTGGGTTATGTAACCCGGAAACAGTGTCGGTACACTACAGTTCAGATAAACTAAGGGGGTTAAATAGGCTAGCCATGAGCTAGGATAGAGACATTCTGGCCAATCCCAAAAAAAGGTTGAGACTGAGCAGAGGGATGAAGAAAGACATGTGGCAGCAGTGTTTAGAGTAAGAATATGTTTAAAAAGTGGGTTAAACCTCAACTACTTGGAGAGCTCCACTGACAAAAAGGTCTTGAGAATAAAACCTAGAGAGAGACAGAGTAAGATGGACAGAAAGATAAGCAGTCGGATGAGAAAAAAAAAAAGAGAAGACACAAAGGAAACAGAAAGAGGATGAAAACCAAACGGCAAAAAGCAGCGTCTCTACGTGTGCAGGAGAAGCTGCAGATGTAGCTCAGCGATACGGCTGTGTCTGCTTGATAAACGAGTTTATGACAACTTGATACGCACACACACACACACACACACACACACACACACACACACACACACACACACACACACACACACACACACACACACACACACACACACACACACACACACACACACACACACAATCCACCCAAGCACAATTTGCATACAGTCATCACTTCTAGAGTGCGTAGCTGCCACACAACACATGCTGGAGGATTTTTTTTTTGGCACAAGCATAGTGTGTGTCCTTTATAGTGCTCGCATCCGCACGTGCGACTGAGAAGTGAAGATGCTGGAAGTTGGAGAGCAAAAACAGCCGCGTCGGAAGATATCACTTCCTCTCATCTCTATCGCTCTCTCTCTCTCTACACTAATCACCTGCTTTATTTTTCTTCTGGTCCCATTCTTGCAATCTGATATTTTGGCTGTCATTTATCTCTCCTTTCAGATCTCCCATAAATCATTTTATCTCCCACTCAGTTTACAGCCTTTTCTTTTTTTTTTCCCTTAAACTTCCTCCCTCCCCCTCCTCACTGCAGGCACCTTAATCAGCGGAACTGTCAAAAACACATTCTTCTTTCACCTCACTCTCTCACACACACACACACACACACACACACACACACACACACACACACACACACACACACACACACACACACACACACACACACACACACACACACACACACACACACACACACACACACACAAATCTGTTCTCACTGACTCCCACTCTTTGAAGTGAAAAAGGCATTTGTTGTGTGGATAGTAGATCAATAGCAGTTTGCTCCAATAGCAGATATATGAATCCTCTTCTTTTGCACTCAACTTTTTTCTCCCTTTCCGTCTGTATTAGTCTACAACGCGTTTCTCTTTCTCTCTTACTCCTTATCTCCTCCATACTATCCCTTTCCTCAGTGCGGGGAAACCAGTGTGTCAACACACATTAATCCTAGGGCCTAGGACGATTCCTTTTTACTTAATTAAATCTAAAAAAAACAAAGACCTGTATTATTAAAAGATGATTAAACTTTCTGTTCAGAGTCAAGTTAATTTGCTGAGCAGTAATCTTAAAATCTGCAATCCAAGAATATTGAACTGACTGTGATTTTTAATCCCCCCTTCCACACTGGAACCGATATTGATTTTTGATTGAATGATTTTTAATTTGGGATATGTATTGTGAAAGATATGACTTAAGATACTAAAGCTTAACGACGAGAAGATTTTTAGCTAATGAAACATGATTTGTCATGTGAATATCTCCTCACTGCTGTACATCATTTTGGGGTTTTTAAACGAGGTCGGTAGCCATTTATTATGGAACTTCTATCGAATTAGATGATTTGTAACAAACACATTAAAAAAGGAATGGTCTAAATTGATGTAGAGATGCTCAGATATCACAGTACAGCAGCAAGGAAAATAGGTTGCTAATGTACTTTTGTATAAACCACCAATACGTTGAACTACGGTGGTATCGTGGTGACTAAACTAAGCAAAAAAAGCCACTTGAGGGCAGTGCGACGGGTCAAACAAACACAAGACTTTCACCCAGGAGACCACTGCTCATATCCTGTGTGAAAACATAAGTAAATGTTAACACTTGTTAATTAACGTCGATGCGTTTGTTATGTAATAGTACGTATGAAAGGCTGCTTAGGGCGGCTGTTATTTATTTATTCTAGTTACAGTAGTTACGGTAGTTATATTACATTGTTATATTATTATTTTAACACAAACCATGATGGTTTTTTTATAACCATAACCAAGTAGTTGTGTTGCTTGAGCCTAACCAATTGTTTCACAATGTTACCCAGGTGGCATTGTGCATTGGTGAAATGGAAACCCTGAGTTTTGTTCTTTTCAATAGGTCAAGCTCCAAAAATACTAGACCCTACATGTCCCATAATACAAATTGATGGAATCCTAAATTAAACATTTCCTGCCTGTTACATTTCTTTCAAATTCTATATCTCAACTCTGTAACATAGGTAATACAAATAAGTAGTATCCAAGCTCATGCTGATACTACCCTGATGACATCATCATGGTACTAAGACATATCCAAGTGCTTTTACAAGCTTAGTACCACCAGCCATGACGGGTAAACTGATTCAACTGTTGATGTGTAAAACCACTGCTCCTTCCTTGAAAATAAATACACTCTCATTAAATAAGGACACTTTGGTTTTCCAACACAATATCAATGTGCTTCATTGACAAAATTGGGGAAGATGGAATAATATGTGTAGCTAGACTGAAACTGTATTTTATTTTAATCCACCCCATCTAGCAGATTAACTCTCCAGAGACAGAGGGAGGGGGAATACAAAGAGACAAAGTGCTTAGAAAAGGGAAAAGTGAGAGGGAGGAAGAATCATGCTAGCAGACAGAATGAGATGCAGCGGTGGATAAGAGATGAAGAGGCTGATCTATAAATGCAAAAATAACACATCTGCATAAATAAATATTGTAGGAAATCATTAAACTCAATTTATTCTTCTGCAAAAGCACATATCGGTGCAAGAAAATCATTTTTTTCATTTTCATTTGGACTTCAGTGCCAAATGAAATGGATTCACTGTGTGAAATAGTTCATTAGGAGGGTAAAATACTGGCAAGTGCTCAAACCGATAACATCGGCACCGCAACAACACAGAGCAACAGAGAAAAGTGCTTACTGTATGACACGCACACACACACACACACACACACACACACAAATGTGTGTATGTAAATCACACCATGGCCGAGGTGAATTTGAACAGAAAGTGTATTCAAGGTCAGAGCTGTTTACCAGATTCAGAGCAAACACACAAAAACAGCACTGTTTGATACTGGCCAACAATCCCTGAACCAACGCGCACACACACACACACACACACACACACACACACACACACACACACACACACACACACACACACACACACACACACACACACACACACACACACACACACACACACACACACACACACACACGGCAACTATCAACTCATTTCTAAACAGGCTCAGATATCATTCAGAAACAAACAAATACACACTTTTTAAACAATCAGGAACACACACAGGTAGATACAAACAGGGATGATAACACAAGCATGTACAGAGTCAGACAAGCTAACACACACAAACACACACACACATACACAGATGATATAGGAGAGGGATCAGATTGAGTTAGCGAGAAAGAGCTATATGAAGCAGGAACAAAAATAACTCTTCATAACAGGCCGAACGGAGCAATAACTAACAAACAGAACAACCTTGAGAGAGATGAGAGAAAAACAGAAGCAGGGAGAGAAATGAAAGAGGAAATAGGGGCAAAATAGTCTCTAATTAAGGTTGCCGTGTAGATGGCAATCGCATCTGTTTTGTTTGTGTTTGTTTTTAGTTTGTTTTATCTCGCAGACATTGTTTGATTTTCATTATTATGAAACTTAATCAGTGCTTTACTGAACTTATTGCAAATGATATGCCCACCTTTGATGCTGCTTCAATGGCAAAAAAAAACCAACAGAAATACACAATAATAGAAAAGTGAATCATGTTCAGGTTCAATCAGAGATGGAACAGGATCGGTCAATTTGATTCAACTTGCTTTTTTTTTTTTTTTTTTTTAAGTGTAGCGAATGGTTTAAAATGTGATTGTGTAGCTTTTCTACACTGTTACATACATGTGTGTGTGTGTGTGTGTGTGTGTGTGTGTGTGTGTGTGTGTGTGTGTGTGTGTGTGTGTGTGTGTGTGTGTGTGTACGTTGAGGGTGAAAATCTATCAGAAAAGAATAATTAGTGGTGGTCTATTTTATAAAAGCTTGCCAGGTTCTCCCAGTAAAGTCTGGCCATCTCTACCACTGCCGTTAATGGAAACAGCCCTGAAAGTATTTCGGGATATATCTTTGTTAAGTGATCAAAGAGTATAAATGGTCTAATTAACGTTTGTGTATATGGAAGCATTTTCCCAAAAGCCAGTAACCAAGGCTCAAATTTATGCATGAAAATGGACATTTTGTTTTTCAAAATAAAATAATGATGCTTATTGTAGATGTATATAATGGCCCTATATGTTTCTAACAAACATAAAAACCAAGTGAGGCTGTGCTTAATACAAATGTCTGTTACTTTTCTTTAACTACAAAGAATAGGAAACGGTTGATGTGTTGGTTCAATCATTGCCCCACAGTACTGTTCACTCAGTAAGCACTAGATTTTGAATAAAATTACTGTTAACATTTTTTATGACCCCCATGTCCATAATGCATTAGTTTAATGTGTTTTAATCTGCTATAGCACTGTATAATTATAGTTTTAAGAAATCACACATATTCATAATGCACATTAAAAAGCATTCTATGATGACATATGATGTTTTATAATCCCCAAAGTGGTAAGACATCATAATCCTTTTATAATGCATTATAATCACTGTTATAATGCATTATAATGTGATTATAAATTATTCTAAGTGGTCATTGTTTGCTTTTAGTAAAGTTGAAAAATATCATTCAATATATGCAAAAAGTTAAACTGATTATCACTTTGCCAACTTTACTAACTTCACTACACATTTAAATAATATAGCATCTGTAAAGATAAAAAAAAAGCCCCCAGGGTGACATCATCTTTGGGCTCAGTATCGTTTACTGACACAGGTCCAATACAATACCTGAGGTTTGGTACTGATACCAATTTCATAATACCTTAGTTTAAATAATTTAGTTTTGTAGAGAAGACTTTTTGTAGAGAAGACTTTTTGTAAATCTAATATTCATAGACCACGAGAGACAAGATAGAAAGATACAGCAATAGAGAGTGATGGTAGGGCAAGAAGAGGATGGACCTTAAATCCTGCTGTATGTAAACGTCATGTCTGCCTGCTGAGCACTCACCATTAGATGCATAGAGAGTGTTGTTCACCATGGGAGAGTGACCGGGGCCGTTGGTCTGACCGTTCACTGGACCCCCGGGTCCCGACAGACCAGAGGAGCTGTCAAATGAGCGATTGGGTGACGCCCCGTGTTGATCCTAAAACATGGAGGACACAAATAATAACTACGATCAAAACATTTTCCATACAGACAGATAATGTTCAGGGATGGATACCTAAGATCCCATTTTCAGCTACGATTATTTTACTGAAAACCTGAATCAACGTCATACACACACAAAAAAATGCTGATGAATGTTAGTGATAGTTTGGGAAAATGAAGGTTCCTGTATTTTTTTTTTTTTTTGGAACCTTTTGTGTTTTTATGTAAATGTCTTGTATGTGGATCGCATTCAAATGGCGTGACGACCACGAGGAGTGAGTGAGGGCTTTGTAGCAGTCCATTCAAACACAATGAGATGTCGAGGAGGTAGATTAAAGAGAAGAACAAGGGAGACATTTAAAAAGACAGTGGAGGATCATGGTGAAAGAGGGGAACCCATTTCCCATGGCCCATCGGGGTTGTGTAACTGTCTTTAACACGGCTTACTGTGTGTGTGGCAATGGCAGTCATACTGACGCCTAGCACCTCTAAGGGCCCGGTAATAATGTGTTGATGGGTCTCTTTGTGCATGTTTTTATCTTTTAGGAATTTCATTTGCATTTATTTGTCCTCTGTGTCTGCTTGTTTGCATATATGTGAATGTGTGTGTGTGTGTAGAACACTGTACGGATCCATTATCATGTATATGTATATCACTCTTGTTGTGTAGTTCAGTGTTTCTCTTTGTATCGTCCTGTCTGTGTATAAACTCAGCCCTCCACTCAAACCACAAAGGAGACATAACGGCACTGTGTGAGTAATAAATCCCCCCTTGTCATCTTCCTCTTGACCCCCACCGAGTAACAGCTCCCGCCCCCCAGCCCGGGTTTTTTCCCCCAATTCCAGCCCGGGACACATCACTCTTCAATGTGTCAGAGGTCCTGTGGCCCCTCCCCCCTCCTCTACCCGGCTGTCTCCCAGCATACACCCCATTAGCCGGTGTCATAGTGCAATCAGATTACTCTCAAAAAACAAACGTTGTTTTTAGATACAGCCAAACATGTCAGGAACATTTCTGCAATACATTACCCTGAAACCGTTGTTTTTAGTCTGGGCGGGGCTTCAAATAAGCTTCAGCCGATTGCTTTACTTTAATAAAATGTGTCTTTTCTGTGTATAAATGCTAAACTGTATTATCTGTCCAACAAAAAACAAAAAAATCAACAAACTGAAAAGTTAAAGAACAATATTGTAAATAAAGCCTTTAATGTAATATAAATCCCTGGAAAACGATCCACAATTATGTAAAATAGACAGGAAATGCACAACATTAGAAAGCCTTTGCATATAACACATTTAGAAATAGAGGTATACCGACATCCACAGCACTGGAGTTGAAGAGTAGCCTCAGATTATGTCCATGGAACCTGTGCAGAGCCATACTTATTACAGATAAAGGGGGTGTTTGGATAGTTACTGAATGAAAAAGAGCAGCTGCCTAAAGTGAGAGATTAGAGAGAGCTGGCTGGGGATGAATACAGTAAGAAGAACTGAGTGAGCGAAAGAGCAAAGGACATAGAGGAGGAGAAGAAGAAGTGGAAAAAAAGATCAGAGGAGAAAAAAAAAAGTAGAGTGGGTCCACTTCTGAAATGTTAAAAGCATCAATACTGAAGCCCCAAAAGGCTTTTAAGGTACAGTCTCTCATCTATCTGCCTTTATCTTCCCCTCTTTTCATCCTTTCTTTTCCACTCTTAAGGAAAAAAAAGGGGAAAACATGGATGCAACTCTTTGATGTTGCTAACAGCTTTCACCATCAAGCTATTGACAGGGGACGCCCTGCAAGCCCAAGCACACCACTAAATGCACAAATACGCTCAGTATTATTAGGAATAATTACCTAAAAGTATTGCAGTTCAATACAACAAGCTCACAAAGAGTCGTGGCCTCATGTCGGTAATAATGCTGGGTTTTTAGAGAGGCTGTAGCTCGCTGTGCTATTGAACTGTACCGCTTTATACTGTAAGGTATTGCTATTATTGGGCCCAACCCATTAATGTCAATGAGGGGGAGTTACAGTAGTTACATTCTTAGAAATAAGGGTTCTTTTGACGGCTTCTTTTTAAAGGGCCGTGGTTCTAACCAGAACCGTTTTCCTCTGATGAACCTTTTTCTGAAGACAGGAATAAATAAAGGGTTCTTTGTAAGAAGAAGAGTTCCAGCAATAACACTTTTCATCCAAAGAACCATTTTGGAATAAGAGGTTCTTTATACTATTTTTTAAAGCTTGGATGTTAAAAGAGAACATACATAGCCCAGCCTACAGCCCCCAAAAACTGTGATTGTGAGCCATGATTGTTGTGGGTTGCACTGCATCACATCAGCCCTGGTCCTTGAGGGTACTAGATGAAACCCTTGGAATATAAAAAGGTTGTTGACAGAACTTCCTGGGTGGGTTGTAGATTAAACCCTTGGAATACAACATAATTCATAGCAGAACCGCAACTGGGCGTTGTAGATGAAACCCTTGGAATATAAAAGTGTTCTTGGTAGAACCCCCTAGGCTGATTCTTGTTAGCACCCTTGGAAGGTGGAATGGCTGAGAATTGAACCTCCAGAGAGGTTCTGGGTGAAACCACTACACCAGATAAGGGGTCTCTGCAGAATCCTTTCCTGGTTGGAAACTTTCCAGGATGGCTCTAAGTATAACCATTTATGTTGGGTTCTAGGTAGAACCCTCTGAAAGGGTTTCAAGTGGACCCTTTCTGAATTCTCTGCCAGGAGCCAAAAAGAGTTCCCCTTTGAGGACAAACATTTCTAGTTCTAGTTAGCACCTTTCATAGCTGTGAGTGTACCCGTACACCTAAACACTGTTTGTTATTGAGTGTTCCTGGTTCTTGCGTGTGAGCATATCATGTAGGGCGATTAGTGTCTGCAGCTTTATTTTCCCAGTACCAGCATGTCATGCAAAGGGATTCACACTTGAGCCAAACAACTCTGCTTTGTGTGTGCAAAGGTTTGTACAAACATTCTACAGAGCCGTGGAAGAGGCATCAGCTGAAAAGCAGCCGAGGTGAAAAGAATCTTTTTTTTTTTACTTAGAAAGGAGACACAGCTGAGTGAAGAACACTCTGTATCTCTCTCTCACACACACACACACAAATAAACATAGACAATCTGAATAGCTGAAGTGTAAATGCTCTTTCGCTGCTGCTCGTAAGAGAAGGGAGACTAGTGTCAAGGATGTGAAGAATGAAAGGAAGGGCTAAAAGTCAGAGGCAGCAGACAGCAAGGGGAAAAAAAGAAAAGATGCTTTAGTCAAAGCCAGAAGAGTGGATAGGAGATACAGAGTGGAGATAGAAGAAGCATGCATGTTTGTTTTCATCTTAGTCAAGTGACAGAGGCATGCATGTACGCTCATTCTCACAGCGGGTGTCCTAACCTAGATTCTGGCTTTTTCCGACTATAAAAACAGAAGTCTGCTAAGAATGCATTTATTGCAGAAAGTGTTTCATCTTTAGGTATCCATTAAAACTGCTCCGAGCACGCACACTGTATATGTTCATCACCATTTTGCTTTGTGTCTATAGACAAGTAGATCATAAACAGATCTGTTTTTATGAATTTCACTCAGTCAAAAATATTAAATAGACAAAATGCTTGTTTCCTCAGATTAGTTTAAAGTGGACTGAGTGAATGTCTGAAAGCTGTCTGTTGCATCCCACTGATGGCAGTGTGGGCTTTGTTTGTTACTTTTTTTCACAACAGAGCCACGTAGAGCTGCAAGAATTATGACTGAATGATAAGATGATCCAATAATCTCCAATTATTTTAGTAATCGATGATTGTTAAAGTAAGTTTTCTTGCAGCAATGGTAGAAATTTCTGTTTTCAGCCTCTCAAAAATTGACATTTCCTGCTTTTCTCTACTTTAAAACACATTAAACTGAATATGTTCAGGTTTTGGATAGATATTTGAAGACATCAGCATTGACATTTTTAAGGGTAAGTGTCTGTCAACTGCGATGAACACTACTTCAAGAAGCATCAGTGGTTCCGACTGGTGAAGGGCATTGAGGAAGAGAGAGGTGACAGTGCTACAGATCGGAAACAGCAACTGCATTCGGCTGCCTATTGGAGGGAAATGAACAAGCTTCTAGCTGGTTGTTAATGGAGGAAATGCTACTCATATCAACTGTAGAGCCTCTTTCTTCCGTAAGTTCCTTAATATAATATATGACGGAAAAGTGTGTGTGTGTGTGTGTGTGTGTGTGTGTGTGTGTGTGTGTGTGTGTGTGTGTGTGTGTGTGTGTGTGTGTGTGTGTGTGTGTGTACCTTCAGAGCCCTCAGCACCACTAGTTGGATTGTCCCTCTTGCGTTCCCCTCCTCTGACATAGAGCGGCGGAGCGTCTCCATGGCCACGTGATTGGACCGTCCCAGGAGCGACTCTCCGTTTACCGCCACCATCTGGTCATTGACTCGCAGACGACCATCCTGTAGAGCACAAACACACACATGAATTTTCATCTCATTTAATTGCAGACCTATGCATGTTTTACAAGTCTACACATGAACGTCTATGGTTCATTTAAGAACCATGTAGCCTGTAAGTACTTCATTCATATTTCCTTGTGCTATTTCTCTCTCGTTTTAACAATGGGTCTGATGTTCATAATGGGACTAATCACTGAGCTATTGATAGACAGCCACTATGTACGTGCACACACACACATCTGTCTCTTTCACTGGGCATCACTCTGAAGACATTATGGCTCACATGACACGACACACAACTGAATCACACACGTCTGACTCCACACACACACACACACACACACACATTCAGACACTACCATCAGCTCCATCTGTCTAACTTCCCCGGTGTGTCATTCACATCGTCTCTACGGCAGACTATTCCTGTCCGTGCACAGATACTAAGTGTGTGTGTGTGTGTGTGTGTGCATGCGTCTGCCTGTCTGTCTGTCTCTCTCTGCTGTCTATGACATGTCAAGTGTGTGTCCTGGTGAGTAAGAGGTCAAAGGTTAACAGAACAGGAGCATATGGCAGCGGAGAGGCAGTGACAGCTGAGGTGTCCCCCAAAAGACCGTCTCATAAATAAAGAGTTCCGTTCTGACGTGAGTTGTCATCTTCCACACGGTTTGACTTTCTGTTTATGGGAGAGGTGAACTCTCTTAGAGTCTGTTCTGACTCTCTATTTACTCCCTCTACAGAAAACATGGCCTCTTTACCACATGGAAGTCAGAGCGCTAACTTAAAGTGGCCCTATTATGCTTTTCCACTTTTTCCCTCTTCTTTAGTGTGTTATATATATTTTTGTAAAAGGTCCGTAGAGTGTAAAACCTGAAGTCCACGCCTAAAAGGAGTTACCCTCCCCCTCAGAAGCTCCTGAGCTGACTGACACAGCTCCATTGAATTCTCTCCTTCACTTCTGTAACTTTATGAGGTCACCATGTTACAGAAGTGACGTAAAACTCAGTCCGGCTAGTTTGGCCCTCAAACAACAAAAGAGAGGGACGGAGCTGAAGCTCTGGAGGAAGAGTTTTTTTAAATGTGAAACGTTGACCAATCACAACAGAGCGGGCTAGCTGACCAATCAGAGCAGACTTTGCTTTCTTGAGGGAGGAGCAAGCGCTACAAGGAGCATTTCAGAGAGGGTGAGAAGAGGTGCTGCAGGACAGCCAGGATGAAAAAAACAAGGAGGATTATGAGCATTAACACATGTAAACATGTTGTTAGTGTAACTTGAGATAAAAATATGCACCCGGAAAATAGCATAATAGGGCCTGTTTAAGCTTACATTTCTTTCCAAATTTACTAATTAGCATTTTCCAGGACACAGTTTGTCTTCATTTATTGGTCATTCAGGTATGTAAGAGACTATTATGTCACCTTGTACGCGGCCCCTCCGTGTATAATGGACTTGATGAAGATGCCCAGGTCCTCTCCCGTCTCCCTGGACTTGTTTCCCTTCAGGCTGATGCCCAGGCCTGCCGAGCCGGTGTCGTTAAGGGGCACCTCGTACATGAGCTGTTCCTTCCCTTTCTCCGGAACAAAGCCCGCCACACAGGACATCTCATACTTCTGGGAGTGAGGGAGAGAGAGTAATGGAGGAAGAAAGGGGAAGCGACATCGATGGGGAAGAGAGAAGGGGGTGGGAAAAGGGTGAGGGTGAGGAGACCGAGGTCAGCTCATTGGGTTTGAATAGTTTCCAAAAGCTAAACTAAAAGCTTTTCCATTTGAGAGAAACCATCACAAGGAGCTTTTCAGCTAAATTTCTCTCTGAGTGAAAAATTGCGGCCAGAGTCTATTTTCAGAAAAAACAAAAAATAGGGGGGAAAAAAGCCATTTGGACTGCTTTTATATACCTTTTTTTCCCTTCTTTCAGCTCTGCAATATCAATAAAATGACCTGTGCGTTTTACAGAGGTAATTGGAGAATACGGCAAACACAGAGAGCCAGAGAGACACAAAAGTAGTGAGAGAAGAGGGAATATGAAGAGGATAGAAAGATTGCACAACAGACAGAGAAACAAGAAAGAAACACTGGCTGTGTAGAAAAAAAAATACACTCATACGATCCCAGAAGGATGGTGAAAAACAACATATTACCAACACGGAGGTTTGGCAGTAATGACATCTGATGATGAAGTCTGAGACAGAGTTTGTAGGAAAAATATCGGAAACGAAGAAAACAAGTGAGTCCCTGCAGATGAAAGTGTGCGTTTGAAGCCTGTGATGGCTCAGTGGGAGAGGTAGCACTGTAGCACTACATATGAATTATACTGAAATGTAATGACAAGTAATTCTATTCCAAACACTTATCAAATGTATGCTAAAGAATAGCAATAACATATTATCTAGTCTTACTGTTTGAAGAGTGAAACAAACTGAACAGTTGATCAGGAAGAAAATGAGAAACAATGAGCTCTACAAGAGAAATGATGTGATCTAGAAACACCACTGTTGTTAACAAGGATTCACAGGCAGAACTTAAGAAACATTAGAAGATTTGCCAAAATCAAACGATTTATGAAAATTGAATGCCTTTCAAACTTTCAGATATACAGTATGGGCGGGAGTGTAGAAGAGCATTACTAAATTTGGCTGAATAGCATCCAGAGGTGTTTCCTGATGAATAAACAATACGGATGACATATTTGAATCTTTAAAAGCATTTTTTGGACTCTACTGACTCTATGAAGCTAAATGAACACTTTGTGTGTGGTGGTCTGCAAGATGACATATGTTGAAAGCTGAACTTTTTCAACTTTCATGCTGTTGCAAAATCAGAAAATCATGAATTCAAACTCTTTCTAATTCGGCTTACTTTTGGACCTTTTATTAAAAATGACATCAAAGCACTATGTGTAAATGTTGTGTTCATACCACTGTAGTAAACCAGATTAATTCAGTAAATGAGTCGCTTGCTAGCTGCAGTGAATACAGTTCAGTGAATGCCCCGCCAGATGATGTTAAGGACCCAGACACGCTGGCGTTTGGTTTTATGACGTACCTGGGAGAAATGCTTATTTTAGCCATGGCTAATGAAACATTGTTGGTTACATTGGAGATAAAGCCCCTCCTCCTGTATGGCGATTTTAGTAGCGCAAATTAACAAAAATAACGCATCGTCAAACTAGTGCATCCGCAACCTGTAAACCACTACTACTGTTTGTAGCCTGTACGACTGACTGTACAAGGAAAATAGTTGCTAAGTTAAATGTTTTCACATGGACACTTTCATGGTCATGTTATTGAGTTTGTGCTTGCAATCAAAATTCTAGAGAGTGTCTGTATGTTAATGTAAATTACTTTGGAAATGGGTATTTCTTTTTGTCAGAAATAATTGCATGTGCTTATGGTGGAAAGTCTGCTGCCAAGCTTTAGTCTGCATGTGTCTGTCTATGTACTGTATAAGCATGTACTGAGTCGGAGTGTGTGAGTGTGTGTGTGTGTGTGTGCGTTTGCGTGGGTCAGCAGTGTCAGGTTTAGACAGTGTTTGTCTGTGGGGATTGTAGGTTTAACAGCGTTAAGCCGACACAAAGTCCTCTACTCTGCAGAAAACTGTTTTCCCTGCTGGAAAACTCCCTTCATCAGACTGACTGTCCAGACCTGATAGGAAGCTCCACGACCTTGGAAAGAACTCCGAAACACCCAGAAGAGAAATGTTTGCTACTTTCTGCGCATAATTTACATTGATTCTGTCCGAAGTTATAATGTTCATGATTTAGCAACTTCTCAGTTTTTCCGCCACCTCTTCATTCGTTATTTATCTGATTGAACTTCCCTGCTTTGTTAATTTATGATTTATTTTTCTTGCACTCGGCATGGGACAGAACCAATGCCACAATGAATCAATT